>NC_084795.1:275716621-276019121 GCF_963169125.1 Humulus lupulus | reverse complement strand
CTCAATAAAACAAGAATCTGAGGTGGTAGTGAACATCCAACATTGAAATTTGACAGCTTGGAGACCAAGAAAAGACTATTATGGTTATATCAATTATATTATTCTTTTTTATTTAATTTTATTATGTTAGTTACTCAAGCTTTTGTTCTTGTACACATCGTAACTATATAAAGTGAAGTTATGTTGAGATGTTATTGTTAGATAATGTACATGGATTTATACTGAAGTGACTTCGAAATTTTAGTACTTTTTATTTGATGCTATTGCTATGCAGTTTAGAAAGACAAGTACAACTCCTATTTTGGAATAGAGAATAGAATGTAGTTATTTTCGAGTAATCCCATTCTTTGAATGCTAGATCGAAGCATTTGAAACTATCACCAATTTAAGTAATCAATTAAGCTCATTTATGAAAGGAAATAATGATAGGACTCTAGTTGGCTAGGAGTGAATTGTTAGTATGGACATATGGCACTCTAATGGGAGGGGAGCATTGTTAGCACTGGGTTTGGGGCAGTTTAAAAGGGTACATATAGCCAACCTGGTCGAGTAGAGGAATGAGGAATTGAGTGAGTAGAATTGTGCTTTTACACTTAGATATTTCTCTTTCTATTTCAATAACACAATCTCTAATTGCTATTCTTATGGCTTTTACTACTATGGGCAATGAATATATTATTTTTTTCTCATACAATGTGCATATTTACTTTAATGTTTCATAACTCTAAAATTCAAATAAAATTTACTTTAGTTTAATTGACAAGTATTGATATATTTTTCTTAATTCCATATACTAACTCATCATTATTTTTTTAAATACTATATGAGGGTATTGTTTTTACCTCAAGAAAAGCAATTTGTTTTAATGTCAGAACTCCTTAATTTCTAGCTACATAATTTTTTTTAAAGTTTTTATTTTCCTTATATGAAGATGAGGAATATATATATATATATATTTTTATATGGAATAGATATTTGTATTCATAGACATTCATATGTTCTTATATAGAAAAATGCAAGTATAGCTATATGTAAAATTGTATATCTAATTTAATGCTAGGATATTTGACAATGCTGATAGTTTGAAGGTGTTGAGGAATTTTTGCTCTTCTTCTAGTGGGGGCTCTCTGTGGGAAGCTGCTCTTAGGCATGGCCTTTTTTTTTTATAAGTATTAACAATGCTAGTTGTCCAATAATTTCAAGTGCATGGCCTTCCTTATATCTTATTAGTACTCAAAGTACTCTCTCTTTCTGTGTTTAGTTATTGGGTTTTCAATATCAAGGAGGGGAGGTTCTACTTTTGGTTGGTATTCTTGTAGTGGTATTTTCAATTGTTGACTGTTATTTGACATTAAGCGACCTACATATATAAAATCAATTAGAAATGAAAGCTACCTTAACAAGCATATAGACAAACAACACACATGTTTTCGTCCTTATCTCACCACAGCACACAAATTTCTCAGATCCTACTTCACTAAGACACACAAGGTCTCAACCTTCCGTTATCACCTCAGCACACAATAATAATCTCAGAACCTACTTCACTATGGATGAATATTTAAGATATTCAAACTCCTCTAATATTTCAATAATATAAACCAAGGTAAAAGGAATACCTCTTGCAAACAAAAATAAGAGTCTCCCGTAAAAAATTACTTGCACACCAAGTATCTTGCCTCTTCTTTTGAAGGCAGCCAACTAGAAAGTTTTCAACTAAAGAGAAAAAAAAACTTAGCATTAAATAAAATAAATAAATAAAATAAAATAGGCAAGGACAATATATAGCAAAAATTTATTAGAATAACATCAGATTGAGAAACGAAATAGAGATGGAGTTAAATCTTCTTATTTGGCTAAAATGAAATTATAAAGAAAAAGACAGTGATGTAAAACTTTTAATGACATGAAAAAGAATAAAATTTGAATTTATTTGAACATAAAACAAATTGCAAATGAATTGTTCCATACAAATCATAGAAGGAAGAGAGTAAATAAACACTAACAATAATGCCTAAAACAATTAGTGTTAATTCTCATATCAAGAAAAGCCAAAAAATATCATTTAGATAGAAGAAGATATCCATCAAGTTGTGTAAATTCACACAAAACACCAACTGAGAGAATCAAAAGAAAAGAAAAAATTCTCTACCAGTAGTCATTTGCCACTCACACAATAAATAACACACAAGTCTATTGAGTAATTTGTACTTATTGAGACATTCACTCAAACACCTAGAATGCATAAACTATAATCTATAACAATAAGAATAATTCTCTACCAGTAGTCATCTAAAAGCTTCTTAGAATAGATAAATGATTATGCATATATAAACAGAGTAATGATCAAAACATGAATCAAAATGACTAAACAGATGCCTTATGTTGTTGCATAGCTTGTCAACACATTTGTAAGCAAATTTTTTGGTTGGTCAAAATTAGGCAAATAAAACATTCGATGCTTCTAATTGGATTTTGACATTTATGAGAAGGTACTCATGTAGCCAATCCAAGACAGGGTTTTGGTTCCCCTTTATATTTTCAAAATGGGACAAAGCTTTACTCACATGTCATTATCTTCAGCATCTACCACAACCAACAAAGCTCATTCCACACTATATTTTTACTGGACAAAATATACCAATGATAAAGACTTATCTTACTCTTAAAACAAACATACATATACATATATATATTTACCTGCCTCACGATGATGTTATATTACTAAGCCCACAATATATATTTTTATTAATTAATTAATGGAAATTTAAACCATAAAGGCTGTAATTATGATAGACATTCCCTCACTTATGTGTATTCTAGGAAGCACAAGAAGAATACTAGTGGGGTTGCAGCAGGGGATAAAAATTAAGAGTTAGTTATTTGGGTTGTAATAGAGTATGGGTGAGTGCACCGTATTTTCCTAGTCCTTTAGAATAAATAGGCTGGTCTGTAGAGAGGAGAGGTTGTCAAGTATTTTGTAAGGTTTAATACCTGTTTGGAGAGAGCCAAGCTCTCGAAATCTTGGTAATCAATACAATTCAGAATTTTCTTCTACCCTTTTCTTCTTTTTTTTCTTCTACTGTGTTATGCTATTTTGAAAGAAGAAATTAAGGCTTCGATCCATATACTACAACCCACGGGCTTGGCCCAAATTATGGAAACAGCCCAACGAATAGAGGAGGGCCAACAATTTTTTGCTGCAGCTCAGGTTACGTCTCAGCCCACGAAAAGCCCAAACACTAAACCCAACCTTAGCCCACTCACCTCCTTTAGATCCACGACTAACCCATTTAGCCACAAATCATTTTCACCTGTTTCATCACCTTCATCCATCGCATCATCTTCTCCGACCACGGTAACCACCAGACCAACTTTGCCAACCTTGTCATCCTCCCTTCGCATGTCTGAAGCCGAATACAATGACAAGAAAACTCGTGGGGTTTGCTTCAAGTGTGATAAAAAAATATTATCGTGGACATCAATGTGAAAAAAAATCCTTACAAGTCATGTTAATTACTGATGAGGAAGACCTCAATACGCCTACCGATTCCCCACCAGCGAGTCCGGACTCAGAAGAAATAATAGCGACTGAAGAAACGCTGGCCATGTTATCACTTCATTCACTAGCTGGTTTCTCATCCTCTCATACCATGAAATTGGCTGGCCGTATCGGACAGCGACCAGTCACAGTATTGATAGATAGTGGGGCTTCTCATAATTTCATATCTATGGATGTTGTTTTGGCCTCTGAAATACCAATCACTACCACTTCTTGTTATGGAATATTGCTGGGCACAGGTGATAAGGTTCGTACGAAGGGGATTTGTGCTCAGGTTGAATTGGATTTGGGGCCCCTCAAGGTAGTTACTGATTTTTTGCCCTTGGAACTTGGCAATATGGATTTGGGGCCCCTCAAGGTAGTTACTGGAAACATTGGGGAACATCCAAATTAATTGGAAAACCATGGTGATGAAGTTTCAAATGGGCGGAGCGTGGGTCACTTTACAAGGGGATCCCAGTTTGTGTAAGACACCAATCACTCTCAAGGCTATGTTTCACACGGTGGAGCAAGAGGGTTATGGATTTTGGGTGCACCTTGGTGTTTTGGCAGCAGCACCCCCGGCACTAATCAAGCGTCTACCTCAGGCTGTACTTGACCTTGTCGATCGGTACAGCTCAATTTTTTCTATGCCATCCGGGTTACCTCCGACACGTTCCCGAGAGCACTCGATTACCCTTCGAGAAGGGGCTGGTCCGATTTCGGTACGTCCATATCGATATGCCCATGCACAGAAAGATGAGATAGAGCGGTTGGTCTATGAAATGCTTCAATTTGGTATTGTACAGCCGAGTACAAGTCTGTTTTCCAATCCGGTTCTCTTGGTGAAAAAGAAAGATGGGAGTTGGCGATTTTGCGTCGATTACCGGGCCTTAAATAGAGAGACAGTCGCTGCTAAATTTCCTATCCCCGTCATTGATGAATTGTTAGATGAATTACACGGAGCTCAAGTGTTTTCTAAGTTGGACTTGAAGTCCGGTTACCACCAAATCCGGGTAGCGGCTCGAGATGTAGAGAAAACAGCTTTTCGTACGCATGAAGGACACTATGAGTTCCTTGTCATGCCATTCGGTCTCACCAATGCTCCAGCGACATTTCAAGCTCTCATGAACGAAGTATTTCAGGACTTTCTACGAAAGTGTGTGCTGGTGTTCTTTGATGACATCCTTGTGTATAGTGCATCCTTGGAGGAGCATTTGCAACACTTAAAGCAAGTGTTAGCCAAGCTTCAGCAACATCGCCTTTATGCCAATAAAAAAAAGTGTATGTTCGCTCAATCTCAAGTGGAATATTTAGGCCACATCATTTTAGCTCAAGGAGTATCAGCCGATCCAAGCAAGCTACAAGCTATGACTAGTTGGCCAGCCCCAAAATCCATCAAAGAGCTACGGGGATTCTCGGTCTCACTGGTTATTATAGAAAGTTTGTTAAGGGGTATGGAGAGTTAGCAAGACCTTTGACAGATCAGCTACGCAAGGATGCCTTCTGCTGGACCCCAATAGCGCAAGAAGCTTTTGACAAACTCAAACATGCCATGTGTTTCGTGCCGGTGTTAGCTCTCCCTGATTTTTCAGCATCATTTGTGGTGGAGGCTGATGCTTCCAGATCCGGTTTAGGGGCTGTTCTCATGCAAAATCAGCGCCCAATCGCCTTTTACAGCAAGGCTCTATCCCCGCGGGCGAGCGCCAAGTCAGTTTATGAGAGAGAGCTGATGGCCATTGTGCTCGCAATTCAAAAATGGCGTCCATACTTGTTGGGGCAAAGGTTTTTAGTGCGTACGGATCAGCGTAGTTTAAAGTACTTGCTGGAACAACGATTGGTGGCTTCGGAGCATCAAAAATGGCTAACAAAATTGCTGGGGTACGACTTTGAGATACAATATAGGCCAGGATTAGAAAACAAGGCAGCAGACGCCTTATCTCGGATTCCTCACGCACCTGCCCTTGCTGCCATTTCTGTTCCAAGTGTGGTGTCTATTCTGGATTTGCAAGCCCATATTGCTTCCGATCCTATGCTTGGCAAGGTGGTCCAGGATTTAAACTCAGGCCGCGATGGTGGGGGGTATTCGTTGCATCATGGCGTTCTTCGCTTTAAAGGGCGGCTGGTTTTGCCCTCCACTTCACCATTTATTCCTTTGTTCCTTCAGGAATATCACAGCAGTAATATGGGAGGACATTCAGGTACTTTCAAGACATTTCAGAGAATGGCCGCAGACTTGTATTGGCCGGGTATGAGGAAGGATGTCCAGAAATTTGTTGCGGAATGCTCAGTTTGCCAACGGAATCAATATATGGCTCAATCCCCAGCTAGGTTACTCCAACCACTCCCTATTCCGGCACAAGTTTGGGAAGATATTTCCATGGATTTTATAGAGGGGTTACCACCTTCGAATGGCTTTGATTCAATTCTCGTGGTGGTGGATCGCTTAAGCAAATATGGTCATTTTATCCCTCTTCGCCATCCTTATTCTGCCATGACAGTTGCTGAGGTGTTTACTCGTGAGATTGTGAAGTTACATGGTGTGCCTCGCTCGATTGTTTCAGATAGGGACAAGATCTTCCTTAGTGCTTTTTGGAAGGAGCTCTTTCGTTTGCAAGGCACTCTGCTGAAACACAGTACCGCTTACCACCCACAATCAGATGGACAAACTGAGGTAGTCAACTGGGGTTTAGAGACTTACCTCCGCTGTTTTGTTGGGTCTAAACCTCGTCAATGGTCTAAATGGCTCTCATGGGCTGAGTATTGGTACAATACTTCGTTTCATTCTTTAGCAGGCATGACTCCTTTCCGAGCTCTTTATCACCGTGACCCTCCTCCATTGATTCGCTTTGAAGCAGCCACAACTCCAGTCTCAGCAGTAGAGCAGCACCTACACGAGCGGGATGACATTCTTTCCCTGTTGAAAGAAAACCTTCAGCGAGCTCAGCAGCGGATGAAAGTTCAGGCGGATCGTAAACGTCGGGATGTTGAGTTCAAAGTTGGCGATTTGGCCTATGTAAAGCTTCGACCGTATCGTCAAAGATCGGTGGCCAAACGTCACAATGAGAAGCTCTCTCCTCGTTTTTTTAGCCCATTTCCAGTGCTGGCACGAGTTGGGGTAGCTGCCTACCGCCTCAAGCTCCCACCACAGGCTGTCATCCATCCTGTTTTCCATGTCTCTCTTCTACGGGCAGCACTCGGGCCACAACAGCAGGCTACTAGTATTCCTCCGAGGTTGACAACAGAACTGGAATGGACATTGGAACCTGAAGATATCCCGGATTTTCGTCCTAGAACACACAAGATTCAGCCACAAGCTCTCATCAAATGGGTCAACCTTCCTGAATTTGAGGCTACTTGGGAAGATTTTCAGGTCATACAGAAGCAATTCCCTCATTTGCACCTTGAGGACAAGGTGAGACTTTTGGCCGGGGGTATTGATAGACCTTCCCTCACTTATGTGTATTCTAGGAAGCACAAGAAGAATACCAGTGGGGTTGCAGCAGGGGATAAAAATTAAGAGTTAGTTATTTGGGTTGTATTAGAGTATGGGTGAGTGCACCGTATTTTCCTAGTCCTTTAGAATAAATAGGCTGGTGTGTAGAGAGGAGAGGTTGTCAAGTATTTTGTTAGGTTTAATAACTGTTTGGAGAGAACCAAGCTCTCGAAATCTTGGTAATCAATACAATTCAGAATTTTCTTCTACCCTTTTCTTCTTTTTTTTCTACTGTGTTATGCTATTTTGACAGGAACTTCCTATCAAATTATTAGCAGAGCAATAAATGTTCAACCCTTTTATATAAATATATATAACAATTTATAATTGGGTTCATTTGTTAATAATACAATCAGATCATGCATGTACCATTTTCTATCTATCTATTGTATAATTGTTCCCTTTTTAGATTCTTTGTATGAAAATTGTATAAGGATATATAAGAAAATTCTTTGCAGTGTATTTATTATTATTTTCTTCTGTAACAAGTGAAATGTATGATTGATTAATTTGTTTTTATGTCTGCTAACTGTTAAGCAATCAGCCACTCCTCTTATAATAAAAAAATCCAAAAAATAAAATATCTAATGGTTATGTTCGGATCTCAAAATTGTTATACATACCTATATATATAAATAGGACCACTACTCTAAATCTGATAATCTTTAGTTTCTTTGACCAAAAATACTATACCTTCAAAAGAAAGACAAAGAAACTAAACAGGAAAAGAAATAAAAACAACCCTGACTCAAAAAAATAAGTACAAGACATTATTCTCTGATCTAAATTGGCATATGTATCATAAAATTGTGAAATCCCACTTCTTATATGTTTGAAGAAAAATGAAAAAATAAATAAATAAAAAAACTCACTTTCTGTATGTAGTAAAGAAAGAAAGAATAAAGAAAAATAAAAGTGGCAGATTTATAAGTTGAATATTGGATTGGTGCTTTGATGATTTTTATTTTTCTTGGTTGAATGAAAACATGGGCTCTTTTTCTCAGACACTGGTCATGATTTTCATAATTATCATTTTCATGCTTTTTACATTAAACAGTTGCACTGAAACACACAATGTTGATGATGTTGCTACTTTGTCAAATGCCTATGCACCTGAGAACTTAAATGTTTGTAAAATCTTTTATTGGCATTTTTGATAATAAAGACAAAATTAATTAAAAGGATATTTTCGAAATTAGTAGTTTCCTCTTTTGTAATATTTTGTGGTGAATTTCGAAAATGGGTAGTTACTTGTTTTGGTGAAATATGTCTTTCTATATTCAGATTTTTATTTATGTGTTAATAAAATAAATATATATATTTTCCTATAAAAGAATATTTTTTTCTTGAAATGGAAATTATTAGTATTTATTTTGTTTATCTGATTTGGTTGCCCAGAAATCGTGTACAGCTTGCAATCATAAAGGATATATTGTTTCCTTATTTATTTAAGGAAACTGGGTTGAAACACTGTCCAGGTTCAATGAATCTGTTTGAACGGATTTTCAGTCTGTTTGAACAGATTCTGACTTTCCTGTTTTGGAAGATTTTCCATTTATGGGCTGTTTGATTTCTGATTTGTTTTCCACGACCTAAAGGGATTCTAAACAGTATATAATCATCCTTAAGTCGTTGGTTTTTGATCATCTCTCTTGGTGTATTATTTTCCAAATATTTTTCAAGTTTTAGAGAGACTTTTTATTATGTGAAGAACTTGAGTCCAGCAAGTTCTTAGTGGTTTATTACAGTGTACTTCTGTATTGTTTTCTTTGTGTTAATTGTGCAGGTTGAACACACTTGGACATTGGTCATCAAGATTCGGGAGAAGTCTTGTTCGTGAGTCACTTTTCGGGAGGAAAAGTGCAAGTGTTATGATTTGAAGGGAGTTCAAGATCTTAGCACTTTAGAAATTTGATTAGGAGTTTAGATTACAACAGTTGCGACAAATTCAAGAGGGAGTCTTTATTTGTATAAGTCAATTTGGTTTTGTAATCGTTTAGATATTCTTCTAATAAATTTCATTCTCTGGGCGTGGCCTCGTGGACTAGTAGCAATCTGCAAAGATTGTTGATACCACGTAAAAATTCGTCTAATCTTTACTTTATGTTCGTTTTTATCTTCTTTTCACAAACTGTTTAAACATATCTGGTTTCTGTTCAAACAGTCTTTGTATCTGTTTAAACATTTCTGTAACAGTTCAACAATTAATAATTTAATTTGAATAATTAAGTTGGTAATCATAAAAAACGGAATTTCAATTGGTATCAGAGCGGTTCACTAAACTCTTAGTGAGATCTTGTGGTTATTTTCCGTTTGATTTGTTTTGTGTGAAATGTCTTTCTTTGTAGAAGGTAGTTCGGTGTCTCGACCTCCATTGCTTAATGACTCAAACTATCCATATTGGAAAGTTAGGATGAGAGCTTTCATAAAAGCTCAAGATGAGAAAGCATGGAGAGCAATTTTTTCTGGATGGTCACCTCCTACCAAAAAAGGTGAAGATGGAGGCACAAAGGTAAAATCTAAACTTGTTTGGGATACAGAAGAAGAAAAATTATCCAGTTATAATAATAAAGCTCTTCACGCCATTTTCAATGGTGTGGAGAAAGTTTTATTAAACTTGTTTCCACATGTGTCTCGGCTAAAGATGCTTGGACAATTCTTCAAACTCAGTTTGAAGGAACTATAGATGTCAAAAGATCTAGATTTATTATGTTACAAACTAGGTTTGATGACCTTAGGATGTCTGACTCTGAAACACTTTCTGAATTTTATGAGAGATTATCTGATATTTCTAATGAGTATTTTGCACTTGGTGAGAAACTTGATGATTCTGTTCTTGTTAGAAAAATCGTTCAAGTTCTTCTTGACAGGTTCAATGTTAAGCTCATTGCTATGGAAGAGGCAAAAAACTTCAGTACTATGAAAGTAGAAGAATTGATGGGGTCACTTCGTACCTTTGAGTTAAATCAAAAGATTCGTCAAAAAGAAAAGCCAAGTACTTCCAAAGAGAAAGAGAATACCATAGCTTTCAAAAGTACTGAAAAAGAAGCATCAGATGATGAAGATGGTGATAATGAAATGGCAAAGCTTGCAAAGAATTTTCTAAAATATATGAAAAAGATAGGAAATAAGAAGTTCAATGGCTAGCCGTCAAAAGGTAATCATTCTTCTCTTAATCATTTTCAAACTAATAAAAATGGTATTCAGTGCAGGGAATGTGATGGATTTGGCAACATCCAGTCTGAATGTGCAAACACCTTGAAAAAGAACAAAAAAGGTATGATTACTACTTGGAGTGATAATGACTCAGAAAGTAGTGAAGATGAGGAAGGTAATGTCGCTTTCACTTCTATTTTACCTGTTTCTAAATCTGAAAATGAAAAAATTGTTTGTTTGAATAATGTTTCAAAAGATGAAGAAAATTCTGATAGTGATGAATCTGAATTGAATGATGAGTCTTTGTGTGAATCTTACAAAAAGATGTATGGTTCATGGGTGAAAGTGTGTTCTGAAAATCGGTCATTGGTAAGCAAAAATAAAGAATTATCCTTTCAAATTAAACAACTTACTGACTTAAATGAAAATTTTGAAAAAGAAATAATTTCAAAAAATGTTGAAATTAATAAGTTGTCTAAAGATTTGGATACTCTTGAGAAAAATGTTAGGATGCTTAACCCCGGTTCAACTGTTTTTGAGAATATACAGAATGCAGGTCAAAGAAGTCATGTGGGACTTGGTGCTTCAAGTTCTCAAAAATCAAAGAAAACTGTCTTTATCTCGACTGGGATGCTATCGTCTGATGTTCCTATGTCATCCTCACTGAAATCTGTTGTTCCAACAGAAAGGACACAGTCAGCAGGTAAATCCAATAGTAAGTTTGAAAAATTCATTCCAATTTGTCATTTTTGTGGTAGGAAGGGTCATATTCGACCTAAGTGTTTTACTCTTATGAATTTTTCCAAAAATGAAGATTTTCATAAATTCAATTATTTTGATAATTTCAAAAGAGAAATAAATAAAAATATTCAATCAAGGAAAATATGGATAAAAAAGAATAATTGTTTTGCTGGTTTTACTAGTAAATATGATAGATCAGCTTCTTCATATTTTTGGTATTTTGACAGTGGTTGTTCAAGACATATGACAGGTGACAGGTCTATTCTTACAGACATAAAACCTATGCATTGTGGGTCTGTTACTTTTGGCAATGGAATTGAAGGTAATGTTCTTGGTATGGGTACTCTTAACTTTGAAGGGTTGCCTAAAATCAAAAGAGTGTTACTTGTGGAAGGTCTTAAAGCTAATCTTCTAAGCATAAGTCAAATTTGTGATCAAGGTTATACGGTTAACTTTGATAAAGAGAATTGTTTTGTTTTAAACAAGAATGGAGAGAATGTTCTTGAAGGTTTTAGATCTAATGACAATTGCTATACTCTTTTGCCTTCTATTATGTGTCAATTTGTTGTGAGAAATAACACTGATGTGTGGCATGCTAAACTTGGTCACATAAATTTCAAAGCCTTGAAAAAATTGTCACATGCAGGGATTGTTCGTGGTTTACCTAAGCTAGGTAAAGAATCTGATGGTAAGTGCAAGAATTGTCAACTTGGCAAGCAATTAAAAATTACACATAAAAGTGTTTCTGACATAAACACTTCGAAAGTTTTAGAATTGCTTCACATGGATCTTATGGGTCCAATTCAAATTGAGAGTTTAAATGGGAAAAGGTATATTTTTGTTTGTGTGGATGATTTTTCTAGATATACTTGGGTGGATTTCTTGAAAGAAAAATCTGATACTTTTGATGCATTTAAAACTCTTTGCTTAAAATTAAAAGTTGAAAAAGATTGCAACATTGGAAAAATTGTTCGTATAAGAAGTGATCATGGTAAAGAGTTTGAGAATTCTATCTATGATGATTTTTGCAAGTCTGCAGGTATTTCTCATGAGTTTTCAGCTCCCAAAACTCCTCAACAGAATGGAGTTGTAGAAAGGAAAAACCGCACTCTTCAAGAAATGGCTAGAGTGATGCTAAATAGCAAAAAATTGACCAAACGGTTATGGGCAGAAGCAATTAACACTGCTTGCTATATTATAAACCGTGTTTTTCTCCGTCCAGGTACATCTAAAACATCTTATGAAATTTGGAAAGGTAAGAAACCAAGTGTGGCTTATTTTCATGTTTTTGAATGTGTTTGTTACATTTTGAGAGATAGAGAAAATCTTGGTAAGTTTGATGCTAAGAGTGATGAAGGTGTTTTTATTGGATACTCCACTAACAGTAGGGCTTATCGTGTGTATAACATGAGAACCCAAACTGTAATGGAGTCGGCTAACATTGTTATTGATGATGCCAGGGATTTTTCTGAGTTTTCTACTGAGGAAGAAATTGATAGGTTTTCTGATGAACCTACTGAAAAACACGAAGAAGTTTCTGTCAGTGATACTAATGTTGCAACGTCTGGTCCATCTGTTCCAACAAATTGCGAATCCGATGAAACAAATTTTGGACAGACAAAAAAGAAATTTCCAGATATTATTTTGGATGAAGTCCAAAAGGAGCCATCAACTAGAGTTAAGTTAAATCATCCAGCAGATTTAATACTTGGAAATCCAAAAGACAGTATGGTAACACAAAGAAGGTTTAGTAATGTTGTTCAATTTGTTTGTTTCTTATCTCTAATTGAGCCTAAAAATGTGAAAGAAGCTTTAACTAATGAAAATTGGATTAAAGCTATGCAGGAGGAATTGGAACAATTTTTTAGAAACAAAGTGTGGATCCTTGTGCCAAGACCGTTGCATACTAATATAATTGGCACAAAATGGATTTTCAAAAATAAATCTGATGAATTTGGTACAATCGTGCGAAATAAAGCAAGATTAGTGGCACAAGAGTACACACAAGTGGAAGGAATAGACTTTGATGAAACATTTGCACCTGTTGCAAGACTTGAATCAATTAGATTATTATTGTCTATTGCTTGCTTAATTGGTTTCAGGTTGTTCCAAATGGATGTCAAATCCGCATTTCTCAATGGGATCTTGATGAAGAGGTATATGTTGAACAACCCAAAGGGTTTGAAGATCCCCATGCACCTGATCATGTTTACAAATTGGAGAAAGCTCTATATGGTTTGAAGCAAGCCCCTCGGGCTTGGTATGAGAGACTCTCTAAATTTCTTGTTTCTCATGGATACAAAAGGGGTGGAGTAGATAAAACTTTGTTTATCAAAAATATTAAATCTAACATAATTATTGCTCAGATTTATGTTGATGATATTGTGTTTGGTTCTACTTCTGACAATGAGGTGCAGGTATTTGTGAAGCAAATGAAAGAGGAATTTGAAATGAGCATAGTGGGAGAATTGACCTATTTCTTAGGTTTGCAAGTCAAGCAATTAGATGAAGGCACATTTATTTCTCAAAGCAAATATGCTAAGAACTTGGTGAAAAAGTTTGGACTTGAAAGTTCAAAGATTGCCAAATCACCAATGGGAACGACTGTGAAGCTATCCAAAGATGAAAATTGTGTCAAAGTGGATCCTACACTGTATAGGAGCATGATTGGTAGTCTTCTTTATCTCACTGCTAGTCGACCTGATTTGAGTTATAGTGTTGGTGTGTGTGCCAGGTACCAAGGAAATCCCATGAAGTCTCATGTTGCAGCTGTCAAAAGAATCATTCGATATGTTCATGGGACTACTGATTATGGTATTTGGTATTCAAAAGAAACTAACCCTAATCTAGTGTGTTTTAGTGATGCTGATTGGGCAGGTAACACTGATGACAGAAAAAGCACTAGTGGAGGATGTTTCTTCTTGGGAAATAATCTTGTCTCTTGGCACAGCAAGAAACATAATTCTATTTCTCTCTCAACAACTGAGGCCGAATACATTGCAGCGGGAAGTTGTTGTGCACAACTTTTGTGGATGAAGCAAATGATGATGGATTATGGGTTTGATCTTGACACTTTAACTATTTTTTGTGATAATACAAGTGCAATTAATATTTCAAAATATCCTGTGCAACATTCCCGTACTAAACATATTGATATTCGTCATCATTTCATAAGAGAATTAGTTGAAAATAAAGTTCTTGTCTTGGAATATATTGAAACACATAAACAGATTGCAGATATTTTCACTAAAGCTCTTGATTCGGTTCGCTTTGATTTCCTCCGAAAATCTTTGGGGGTTTGTTCTCTTTAAATTTTCTTGTTATGGTGTTGTCCGCTTGATCTAATGTGTGTTATTTTTTAAGAAAATTGTCAATCAATTTGAAAATTTTGTTGTGTGTCAAGCTGGATAATCTGTCTTGTGTTTATGAATCTTTGGTTATATATTCTTGAGAGAAATTTAATCAATTCCTCCTAGGCATATTCGAGTAAATTAATCAATGTTTAATGTTTGAGCTTCCTTTTGTGTAGCATTGTTTCAAGCTCCTGTGCAAGAATAGAGCTACCTACATCAATGTGTGAAAGCCGTCTTTTGAGTAAGTTGGAACTTTGTAATTCGGAGTTATGAAGAGGATACACTACCATAGAAAAGGGCTACCACTGGTGTAGTGTGACAGCGTCTTCATGGGTTACAATTATTTTAATTTCGAAAAAGACTTATTTGTCATTGGGCAATGTTTCCTTGCATACACTGTCACACACTTATGCTTGAAACAATGCAATAAAAAATTGTACACAGTTTATAAAAAAAAAAAAAAATGTGTGTAAGACTCATACATGTTGATTGATTCACTTAAGAATATGTCCTTGTGACTGAATTGTGTTTTATTTCTCTCGAATATTCTTTCTAATCTTTCATTTTCACAAGGGTTCTTATCTTTGGTTTACACTAACACTTATTTTCATTTGCTTGATTTTATTCTTATCAGGATGACTCTCTTTGATCAAAGCAGATTTTTTTGGGTTGAGTTTTTATTTTTGTTCATATATATGAAATAAAAAAAAATGATAATAAAAAATAATAATTTGGCAAGGAAATTCTTGGTGAACCGAATCATTGTGGTGATTATTAGAAATTATGCATTTAATTATGTGATTTAATATATTCTTTGTCTCCAAGGAATTTATTTTTGACTTCTTTCTCATTTTGGAATATCATGATTTGTATCTTTATTGTCTTGTACTTTATTTAGAATTTTTTTTAAAAAAAAAGGGAAAAAGTCATTGAGGAGATCGTGTGGGGTATTTGTTTCTGGTTACCTTTTTTTTGGTTTGGGTGTTAATACATATTACATTTTTATAAACAGATTTTTTTAATAAAAAAAAAAGGAAAGTTGTATGTGAATCGTGTAGATTGTTTCCTTTTCTTGGTTAATTAAAACAATTTTTTAATAAAAAAAGGGAAACCTCTTTTTGCCGTGGGTATTCATTTTGGGTAAGTAAGTTATTTAAAAAGGCATGCCATTACCTTTTTTCCTCTCACCCACGACTTCACTCAGTTATTTCTTCTCCTTCTCATTTTTTTTCTCTCTCATTCTCTTGTAAGTGCTTTCTGTTTTTCAGAGAAAAAATGGTGAGAACTCGTGGTGCCTCCTCCAAGAAGATCCCTGTTTCTCAATCCCGAAAGGTGCCATCTCCTTCGCCTCCTCCGTCTGTGTCAACGGCGCCTCCTTCTGTTCCAACAGCTCCCCAATATGTTGGAAAGTCCTGCAAATCCAAGGCTCGCAAGAAGGTGTTTTCGCTCTCTCATGAACATCCTATGGTGTTTCCAGATATCTCTGCTGACATTATTGCACCACCATCTGAAGTGGTGGTGCCCTCTCGAGCCAAGGACCATTCTCCTCTTCCGTTTGATTCGTCTTTGGAGGCTAGGGCAAAATCGATATTTGTTTCCTCCTCTTCCAAAGCTGCTGCTGCTGGGTTGCTCAAATTGCCCTTGAAGCCGAGTCAGTCCAAGAAAAATTCTGTGACTCCCAAAAGGAAATTGGGGTTGGACGCGTCTCTTTCTCCTTTGTCTGCTGCCAAGAAAAAATTGAAGGCTCATCCCCCTTCATTGTCCTCCTCCGAATCAGATCCTGAGGAAGATAAGTCAGAATCTGAAGCAACTCATGATACCACATTGTCTAATGAAACGGTTCCTGACATTGCCGAATCAGAGGCTGAGTCTGATGAGCCAGAAAAAGAAGACACTATCCCCTCTGAACACGAAGCCGAATCTGACTCAGACCACATTGCATCTCATTTGCCATCCAAAGATAAAGGGAAGAAACCTCTTTCTGGTTCTACACCTTCACCAAAACATTCAGGTGTAAATTTCAAACCTTATTCTTCCATTTTTTGCTATAATGATAATGCACGTGATATGGTTCTGTATGCTCAACGAAAATTTATCATTGAAAGAAATTATGTCTTGAGTGATCATCGTCCTTTTGGTGTGCTAACAATGCTTCAAGATCGACAATGGACAGGTTCTTTGGTTAAATTTTCTGGTTTTGTGGATAGAATAGTCAAGGAATTCTATGCCAATCTTACTAATGAAATTATTGAACCTTCATCTCCTCTGTATAACAAAGTGTTTGTTAGGGGCCATGGTTCTCTTTTTCTCCTCAAGACATTGCTCTTGCTTTGCATCTTCCCCTTGATGTCAAGGATGATGTTGATGGTGCCTCTCTTGACAAGGACATGGTTATCACTGAGTTGGTAGGTCAAAAAATGATATGGCCATCTAATACAGTCATCTCGGTCTCCAATCTCACCTACACTTATGCTGTTCTCCATAAGTTTGCCACAACAAATTGGAAGCCCACTTCTCACACCGCCACTATCTCTTTTGATATGGCATCATTTTTGTACAAGGTGGGGACCAGTATTGGTATAAATTTGGCTTCGGTTATTCATGATCAAATCATTGGGTTTCGCAAAGGTAACAGGAAAAACTTGAATCTTCCTTTTCCTCAAGTTATTTATAAAGTGTTGAGTATGCAGAAACAAGACCTCCAACGTGATCAAGAAGACTTGGTGGCCCCAACTACTGCTACTTCCTACAAAGCCTTTGCCCCTCCTACTGAAGCCACTGCTGCTCCGTCCTCCAAGAAAGTCAAGCCCCAATCTCTGAAGATCGCCTCGGATGACATTCCTCATGCCTCCTCCTCTGTTGCCACAGATTCAGGACTTGTTGCATCAGAAATAGCTGCTGTTCGAGCCTCTGTTGATTCTCTAACTGCTCGAGTGATGTCAATTGAAGGACTGCAACGTTCTGTGTTGGAGGCTGTTCAATCTCTGTCAAAAGCTCCAACTGTTTAGTCTTATTTTCGTTTTTGTCCATTAAACATTGCTACTCTTGTTTTAGTTTTATGGTTCTTTGGCTACTTTGAAAGACACAAAGGGGGAGAGTAGATTTCCAAAACCTGTTTGATTGTTTGTTTGTTTAACTCTGGACCTTCTTATTTTGAGGGGGAGTTAAATCTAGTTTATTTACATGTTTGTTATAAGTTCATGCATGTTTGCAGGGGGAGTTCTTTCTCTTTACTTATCACTAACATTTGTGTTGCAGGTTTTTTGAATTAATTTTGTCTATCAAATTGCCAAAGGGGGAGATTGCAAAATCTTTTATTGCCATTTTTGATAATAAAGACAAAATTAATTAAAAGGGTATTTTTGAAATTAGTAGTTTCCTCTTTTGTAATATTTTGTGGTGAATTTCGAAAATGGGTAGTTACTTGTTTTGATGAAATATGTCTTTCTATATTCAGATTTTTATTTATGTGTTAATAAAATAAATATATATATTTTCCTATAAAAGAATATTTTTTTCTTGAAATGGAAATTATTAGTATTTATTTTGTTTATCTGATTTGGTTGCCCAGAAATCGTGTACAGCTTGCAATCATAAAGGATATATTGTTTCCTTATTTATTTAAGGAAACTGGGTTGAAACACTGTCCAGGTTCAATGAATCTGTTTGAACGGATTTCCAGTCTGTTTGAACAGATTCCGACTTTCCTGTTTTGGAAGATTTTCCATTTATGGGCTGTTTGATTTCTGATTTGTTTTCCACAACCTAAAGGGATTCTAAACAGTATATAATCATCCTTAAGTCGTTGGTTTTTGATAATCTCTCTTGGTGTATTATTTTCCAAATATTTTTCAAGTTTTAGAGATTTTTTATTATGTGAAGAACTTGAGTCCAGCAAGTTCTTAGTGGTTTATTACAGTGTACTTCTGTATTGTTTTCTTTGTGTTAATTGTGCAGGTTGAACACACTTGGACATTGGTCATCAAGATTCGGGAGAAGTCTTGTTCGTGAGTCACTTTTCGGGAGGAAAAGTGCAAGTGTTATGATTTGAAGGGAGTTCAAGATCTTAGCACTTTAGAAATTTGATTAGGAGTTTAGATTACAACAGTTGCGACAAATTCAAGAGGGAGTCTTTATTTGTATAAGTCAATTTGGTTTTGTAATCGTTTAGATATTCTTCTAATAAATTTCATTCTCTGGGTGTGGCCTCGTGGACTAGTAGCAATCTGCAAAGATTGCTGATACCACGTAAAAATTCGTGTGTTCTTTACTTTATGTTCGTTTTTATCTTCTAGTCACAAACTGTTTAAACATATCTGGTTTCTGTTCAAACAGTCTTTGTATCTGTTTAAACATTTCTGTAACAGTTCAACAATTAATTATTTAATTTGAATAATTAAGTTGGTAATCATAAAAAACGGAATTTCAATGTTCATCATCATGGCCTACAGCAGTTCGAAAAGGAAAAAGGGATTATGGGGTGTACTTGACAGAGCATCATAAACAGTCCATAAAAAACAAGACTTCCAGTTTAGAAAGAAAAGAACACAACATCATAAACAGTCCAAAAAGAGAATTCCCATTTTAGAAAGAAAAGAAAAAACAAGACTTCCATTCCATGTAGTTCTAGAAGTTGAACACAACCAAAACCAGAATTTCACCATGATGAATCCGTGTAGTTCTAGAAGTTGAAAATTTGGATGAGAAAGTCAGAGCAATGATCATCTAAGAGAAAGAGGAGGAAACTATAATCTAAGATACAAATACTAATTAATAATCTCATTCTCTCTAAGTTCTCAAGATCACTCAAACAAAATACACAACTCAACAACAAAACATAAACTGATTTTCATCCCAATCCTAGTTGAATATTGCTACAAACAAATTGTTCAAAACTATCTCTTTTTCAAGTTCCTCTACCAGAATTAGATACTATATGACCAAACCAAAACAACACTCAATATTGATAACCTTATACTAACAAGTCTATGCTCATTTCTGCCTCAATTCAATATATGACATATTATATTTGACAACCACTGTCTTTTAAGCTGGTAAACTTTGATAACCTTATACTAACAAGAATGTATCTTCTTATCTCTTCTATATACTAATGTAAACTTTCTAAGCTGGTGACAACCACTGTCTCTAACCATCTCAGCGAGCATACCACTGTCTCTAGCGTGCATACAATATAGCTAAGACTGTGTTTAAGCAAAATACCAAAAAGGATAAGTAATTTGCAAGCTATGAGTGCTAAAACAACAAGAAAAGGATTCTCCCCAACTATGTGGAATCAATATTGCATGCATCCTTGCATTCTCATTTCATGCAACACAAAAAAAAAGTAATAAGTAAAGATTGCAATAAGGGGGTAAAGAAATCACATTAAAAAATAATAGTTGTCACAAAGCAAAATTTGCCAGATGACTTTCAAAAGTAGAGAAGCAAAAACCTAGAGGTAGCATCTCATTCATCCAGTACAATATCATATAATTAAATACCAGCAAAAAAGCAAACAAAGTTAAGAAAATACAAGTCAAACTTAGGCAAAGACGGCCAAAAGGATGAAACAAAAGGAAAAGCAATACATTCTTCACTAAAAATAAACACAGGGGAAAACACAGAGCTAATCAAAATAAATTTCTATAAACATAAATGTATAGATTAACAAACCATATACGTATACACTCTCTAATAATATTTGTCATTAGAAAATACTCTTGATTTTTTTTCATTTCTTTCAAACACAAATGACAGCCACAATATAAATATATTTCTCTTTTCACCTCAATACAAGCCATTATATAAGCTTATATTAATTTTCCTCATGTTAGATTAATTCTTTCACCAGACAAGCTGAAAATTGAAAAAAATTAGAGATTTATCAAGTTCCACTTAAAATAACTCATACATCAAATCTTTATTGCAACATATATATGTAATTCTCATCTAGAAGTTACAACACATTAATGACATGTGAAATGACAACATATTTTAATATTCAAAATTTACTAAAATTTGAATGATTATAATCCAAAAAAAATGTTAGAACTATTAATTCTAACGAAACAGAGTAAAATCTTTATGGAAAGAAGAAGTATTATTGTTGACCAAGTAATTTGTACAAGAGAGTATTTATACAAGAGATCAATTGAGAAAGTAGTTTAACTACTTATAACAACCATAACAGAAAACTAAAGAGCCACTAAGAAGAGTAAACACACTCTAACATAATAGGCAACTAAGATGTCTTACCAAGAACCTTGAAGAGTCCAAAAAAACATGTTGAATTATGCCTACTATATATTGCTCCATTATTTAGTTCCATTTAGTTGGGTCTTAAATCGAGGCATTCCCTATAAATCAAATATCAGCAATCTATGCAGTAATGTCACAGAAAATTAGAGAGGAACATTATTATCTATTTAATTAAGTGTATTTGACAGTGGTAATATGATTAACCTTATTTACAATACTCCAGTTTGGTTTCAACCATTTAAGTATCAAATGTAAGAGTAAAAGAAATCTAATATGTAAAATTATCAACCAACACTACAGGACCAAAAACTAAGCATAACTAACAAATTAATAAATTGCAATTTAAACTCTAATAAAAAAGTTGTGTTTACATATCCTCAAAACCAAATTCGACCAAGCTTCCAGTCACTACCTCCAATGCCACCATTGAAGGGTATATTACTCCAGGAGGCCTATGAAATATGCAATTCATTTTGGATATGCACAAAAAAAAAATCAAACTGAACTAAAGAAATTACAATGAAACTTGGAGAAATGATCAAAATAATAGCACGGTCTTATATATATATTCATGTATATCTATTCATGTATTTTGACAATTTCTCCATAAACTAAAATACACTAAGCAAACTTATGTAATAAAAGATATAATATATATGTAATAAAATATGATTATTGGCATGAGGTTCCATGCACTAAGCACTATCATTAAATTTTAATACTTTTTTCATCAATAGCTAGCAAACTTATTAAATCTATGTTCAATAACTTGGATAGAAGCATGGAACTTGTACTGGAGAAAATATTTGTGTATATCACCACATAGTATATTACTCAATTCAATATTAAATAAATTTTAAAAGTGCTTCTTCTAAATAGAGAAAAATATCAGCCATATGTCACATTTGGTGTTATTACCTAACTACCACCACCTATATGTTGTATAATTCAATAATATTTATAAAAAGTATTGTACATGTCCCAATGAGAAGCACTAATTCAAAGTTCAGATTATACCATACCCATACCCATACCCATAAATTTTATTTATGGAAAATAAATAAACCCCTACATTTCACAAATATGAAACATTGAGAGATCTTACTTACCCAAGTAGAGAGATTGATACCAAGAGAGAAAGAATGATGGTCGATTGGAGGAGAAAGGGACTTTGACAGATTACCGAATGGAAGGCTACAAAGGAAACTAAATGAGAGTCTAAATGAGACTTTTCAAAAAGATAATTATTTTTTTTAACATTTTAGTATTTAGCAGCAGGCTTTCCTCAAAAGGTACCGCCTTTTTTTTCACTCTCCCGCTTGAAAGGTAACAGTTCAAAAAGATAAACTTGAACTAGTTATTTCATCATATATTCAGATTTTCACTCTCCCGCTTTTTAGTATTAGCTATTATAACACTTTGTAAAAAAGCTTATATTCACACATATATGTATGTATGTGGTTTTGCATCTACGAAGAAAGAACATGGAAAGATCCTGGAACTTCATCGGAAACGTGATAGCATGGAATTTAAAGCCAGTCAACTCGACAGCTTCATTGGGGCCAAGTAGTTATTTAGTTTGCTATATTTCAATTTAGTTAGTTGCAGTAATGGTTGATGAAGATTGAAAAGTAGCATTGCCCGAGCCCTTCAATCACGTTGGAGTCATTGAAGAGAATTTTATCTTTCACGTGCACGTAGAATGTAGAATCTTATCTGCCGTGTCAAATACCGTGATACCAGACCAAGTGCAATACTCCAGTGATACAGTGTCAAATGCCGTGTCAAATAACATTTTCTCTCTATTTATTAGCTTGCACACTTTTTTGTCAATTGATTATCCAATTAAAATCATCATCATTCAATGCAAAGTTAATTTTGAAAATGGAAAAATTGGCTTCACTACTTTAAGCTTGTAATGAAATGAACTTTGGGCTCGCTGTTGATGTTGATTGCATGCCCCATGTCCAGTCAATATTTTATTATGATGTTGATTAAAAAACTCATCATATCATATGAGATAAAGTAAAATATATAAATTAAAAGTCAATAAGAATGACAGTGACCCCGTTGGACAGATTACTCAAATTACTCTTTATTATTGTGAATATTGTGAACTCTGGTTATTGGAGAAATTTAACTGAATCTTTCCTCTGCCGGGCTTTATGGAGATATTCCATCCCACATAGGTACTCTTTCAAAGCTCACCCACCTTCACCTTTCCAAAAATTGTCTAACAGGCCAATTACCTCTTTCAATTGCCAACCTCTCCAGGTTGATGGTGTTTGATCTTTCTTATAATTACCTAAATGGTTCTATTCCAAGAGAATTGGGTAGTTTAAAGAATCTCATTGCATTAAATTTGAGCCATAACCATTTTAGCGGTCCAATTCCTTCAACTTTTGCTCTTTTTTCCAACCTCACTCATCTACATATGTCATCTAATCAAATTAATGGTGAGTCTACCCCTCAAGTTGAGATCATTATTTGCGTCATCTTGGCCTTCTTTGCCTTTTATTTGATCATTTTATTCCTGTTGGCCCATAAGTTTCTTTTCAAAACTAGACAAGTCCAACCTACTAAACGAGCTTCAAAAAATGGTGATATATTGTCGGTATGGAATTATGATGGGAAAATTGCATTTGAAGATATCCTAAAAGCTACGGAAGATTTTGACATTCGATATTGCATTGGAACAGGTGGTTACGGTAGTGTATACAGAGCACTACTACCTAGTGGCAAAGTGGTTGCCTTGAAGAAGCTTCACAGTTCAGAGGCAGAAGAAGTATCATTCAGAAAGAGTTTTGAGAATGAGGTAGAAACGTTGACTAAAATTCGTCACAAAAATATCATAAGACTCTATGGATTCTGTTTGAACAAAAGAAGCATGTTTTTGATTTACGAGTATATGGAAAGAGGAAGCTTGTTTTGTGTTCTAAGCGATGATTTAGAAGCTGTGGAATTAGATTGGAGTAAGAGAATTAATGTCATCAAAGGCATAGCTTATGCATTGTCTTACATGCATCATGATTCCACTCCTCCAATTGTTCATCGTGATGTAAAGAGCACCAACATCTTATTGAACTCAGAATTTGAGGCTTTTGTGTCTGATTATGGAACCGCTAGATTACTTGATCCCGATACTTCCAATCGAACCATGATTGCTGGTACATACGGCTATATTGCTCCAGGTAACTTTTTTTCCATTCCATTCCCTTGCCAAATTAATATTCTTTACACTTACATGTATTGAAGTGAAATTAAATCATTGATTTTGAAAGAAATTCGAATCTTTAACTCAAGGATACTTCATCTTGTTGTGACTGACATGTAGAATTTGCCTACACCATGGCCATAACGGAAAAATGTGACGTTTATAGCTTTGGTGTAGTGGTACTAGAAACGCTAATGGGTAAGCACCCTGGAGAATTTTTGTCCTCATTGTCATCTTCATCATCGTCAATTCAAAATATGTTGCTGACTGAAATAATAGACCATCGCCCATCACCGCCAAGAAATCGGATTGTTGAAAGTGATATTGTTCTTATTACTACGCTGGGATTTGCATGCCTAAATGCCAAACCCATGAATCGACCAACAATGAAGCTAGTTTCTCAACAACTTCTTGCTCGCAAACGATTGTTAGCCAAGCGTTTTGGTGATATTTCACTTGGACAGCTAATGTTCCCAGCTGAAATTTTACTAGAAATTGAAAATAAGATTAGTTGAATTCATTAAATTCAAAGATGTTTCTTGCAACTTATCACCATGCTCTACTTTGGAATTTATAATATCATCTCCACTTTTTCAATTTTTATAAATTTCAAAAGTAAACAAAAATTCCTTTTCCGTTTAGATTCAGCATATTTATGCATACATAAATATTTAAATATTTTTATAATTTATTTTAATTTTATATTAAAAAATATTACTTTTTTAAAAATACACTGCAACAAAATCAATGGTTCCATACCTTCGGCTTTGGGTGATCTAACCAATTTGGGGAAGTTGGACCTTAGTTAAACGAATTTGATGGTCCACTCCCTGTGGAAATTAGAAAACTAAGAAACCTAGAGTCGTTAGTCCTTGGCCAAAATCAATTGATTGGTTGCACTCCATTAGAAATTGCAAATTTGAAGAACTTGACATTTCTGGATGTTAGTTCCAACAACCTCAGTTGTCCAATTATGCCAATTCTTACGGCTTTACAATCAATTGAAGTTCTTTGGCTAGGTTCTTCTCTCCCATTTCATCACACCTTTTTTACCCTTATTTTTCTTTGTGTTGTTCTGCTAGATTCAAATTTGAGAATTGCAAAAGTCCAATCTGTGGCAAAATTTTGGTTAGACATGGCAGATCAAATATCAGTGGCTTGGGGACACCACAAGAGTAAAAAAAAGATCAAATATTATCATAACACAGAAACCACAACGAAGGAAAGCAATGAATAGAATCTCCAAACACCAATGTTACAAATCTTGACATGGAAATTAAAGGCATAACCGAAAAAAAAAGGTTTAAAAAAGAAAGTTTACTACATGAATGTTCTAATTACTATTATAACTTAGTTAGATTCGAAAGCACCCAACTCATTGATCTGATTTGCTTGTTCTTTCTCGAACTTAAAATCCTCTGGTTTTGATTCCAAGTCCTCCATTGTTGATAAAAAGTTGAACAAAACAAAGACTTGAATGCTCTTGCTATTTTGATTTGACAAACATGTTTGGTCTGGAAAACTACCATTTTGACAGCCCAGCATTGCCTTGTATGCTACTGAGAATAATTTAGAATGATTGATTAAGTTTCTAAGATCATGTAAAAAGATTAATGTTTATACTACTCACTATACTTAAGTCTTTAAAGTTTGAATTTAACCACCTTAAATTTTAATTCTATAGACAATTAATCCAATTATGAAACTAAAACAATGCTTTTATACAATCTCAGAACTGTTCGTTAGTTTTATAAGCCACAAAAACTTCTCAAGAGCTTGGCCTCATCTTCCAACAAATTATAAGAATAAAGTTGTTGGAGGTTTCTTAGGCGTTCAATTCCTGATGGTATTTCCTTCAGTAATTTGCAATTGTCCAACCACAAAAAAAAGAGATGAAACAATGTTTTGTCTTCCACTGTCACCCTTCTTAAGTTTTCCGCTGTTACAATATAGAGTTCTTTGATTTGAGCATTGTGAAACCCCCAGCTTTAAAACATAGTGACTGCCCATCATAAGTGTTAAGGCAAGAAAGAAGTACACCACAGAAACCAAGCCTTCAAGATTCACAACTAAAATGCAAGTATCAAATAACAAGAACTCGCAAACAAATCAGTTAAATAGAACTGAAAAAAAACAGTCTTTTACGTGGTTCGAATTAGAGCCAAGACAACTCTAACCTACATCCACGGCCAGTCACTTTTATAAATTCCAACTTTCTTTGAGTACAGATCTCACTACTCTCTCTCAAGTACAGATTCTCTCAAATTACAAGTATTATCTCAGTGTTTCTGGTATTCTAAATAATATACAACCGACTATTACAAGACTAACTGTCAAAACAGAATTATAAAAAATTAGAAGGCTGTTATAAAAGAATGTTGACTGAGCCAAATAACTAACAAATCTCCACCTTGGATCAGTAACAATTCCAGAATTAGTGACTGCACTTCTAGCCCCCTAAAGGGCTTAATCTCCTTTTAGCTGAATCAGATCCAAGCAGTGGAAAAACTTACTGCTTGAAAAATATACAAAATGTGTGTCATGTTGACCATAACTCAAAATGTTTAAAATTGCATAAATGAGTTGTTAAAATGTTTAAATAAATGGAATGAATCCACAAATGGCTTTTGTACTATATCAATGAGTTTATTAAAATGTTTAAATAATATTAATGTGCTATGGTAAATTGTTATCATAACACAGAAACCACAAAGAAGAAAAACAATGAACAGAATCTCCTAGAGCCAACGTTACAAATCATCATGACATGGAAATTAAAGCATAACAAAACTAAACAAAAGAAAGAGTTTATTCTATCAAATGTCCTAATATTACCACTCCAACTTAATTGGATTCTAAAGCACTAACTCGTCGATCCGAATCGCTTGTTGCTCTTCAGCTTCGGAAAAATCTTGAGATTGGTAATGGCGGCCATTTCCATCTTCTGATTCTGAACAAAAGTATTTATTTTGTAATTCATCCGCTCGTTCACTGAAAATTTCTTGAATTATCTTGTTTTGTGTATGATGATAACAGAAAATAGAGACTGATCATCATTACCATTCACATTTGAAGGTGGTTAAGTTTGGTATTAAAGAGAATGGCAGGGAGAGTGAGATTATGATAACAAGTTTATAATGTAAGTGGAAGAGTGCAAGAAGAAGAAAGCAGAGAGAAAGAGAGAGGGAGAGTCGTTTGCAAATAAGATCTTAAAAGCTTGGAGTTTTATATATCAATGGTGGTAAGATAAGGTAGTCAAATTAAATTAGGTATTTCTGTTATGATAAAGCTATCCTGGTATGTTACTGATATCAGTTTAGAACTAACTTCATGTAACAAAGATAGATTAATGTGTATACTCTCACTACACTTTAAAGTTCCAATTTCATCTAATCCAATTATAATAACTAAATCAATGCTTTTGTAAAATCTCAGAACTCATTTCTCTCTAGCTAATCAATCCAAAAGGTCTGTTCTTGAAGCTGAGATCTCAGCTATGACTTTAATATGTGAGCATTCTATCCAATCCAAATCCAAAGACATTTTGCATAGCATGTCATTGTTAGTAAATTTGACTTAGCAATATCTAAATTAGATAGCACAAACAGAGAGCCATTTCTGAGAAAGCAGCAAACAAATATAAAGAAATATGAAAATTCTATGTTGTGTCAGGAGAATGTTATATGTTCTCAGAATCTAGAACAAATGGTAAGAAAGAAAAAGCAGAACAGAAAATAAAACAAAACAAAAAGCTCAGTAGTCTATATTGAACCAATTAGAATGAAACAACTAAAAAATCCATCTGGGTAGTGTCAAGTAACTTTAAAAACTAAACCAAAGCATAAAACTCAAGGAATATCAGAACTCGAAAAAGTTTATTACAACAAATGTCTACACATGATATTTAACATTACAGAATCTCTCTCAACTAAGCAGAATTATCTCAGATTGTCCTTTGGTGAATTCAATGAAGAAAAAGAGCTTCAACCACTTGATAAAATGCAAACTATCACACAAATTTATAAGATAAAAAAAAATAATATGTATATCTTTATTATTTTTAAATAAATGTGATTTAATTATTTAAATTATTATAAAATATTATAAAAAATATCTTTTTTTTTAGTTTATGTTTGTTCTAGTTTTTGAATTTTGAGTGAAAAAAAGATTATATATTATATGTTTAATATAATATTAAGTTTAAGTTTAAGTTTAATTAAATTTTATTTAAGTTATAAAATATATGGTTTTATTATTTTTAAATAATTATTATTGTAAAATATTTCAAAAATATCATATTTTAATTTGTTTAATTTTTCATTTATTTAATTTCATTTAAGTTTAAGTTATGTTTCCAATTTATTTTTAAATATAAAAATATTTTGTTAAATATAAGAATATTTTGTTATAGTTAACTAAAAAAACTGTGAAAACTAAAAATTTCATTTATCTACACACTTTATAAAAAAGATATATTTGGTCTATGGTTGCATTATATATTGTCACCAAAATATTTCAAAATGATTTAAAACATAATAACTAATTAACATATTTGAAACAACTTTTGAAAAAAAAAATTATTTATTTTAATATGCGATAGCCATTTCATAAACTGCCATATTATTATCTCAATTGAAATGAATAAGTGATATCAAAAGATGCTGTAAAAAAAAATGCTAATTTTAATTATAGAGGAGAGGGGTAGCCAAAGCACACATATATATATGTATGTATATGGTTTTGCATCTACGAACTTCATCGGAAACATGATAGCATGGAATTTAAAGCCAGTCAACTCGAAAGCTTCATTGGGGCCAAGTAGTTATTTAGTTTGCTATATTTCAATTTAGTTAGTTGCAGTAATGGTTGATGAACATTGAAAAGTAGTATTGCCCGAGCCCTTCACGTTGGAGCCATTGAAGTGGAAGTAGCCCCTTCCCTGTCAAAGAACATTTTCTCTCTATTTATTAGCTCACTTTTTTGTCAATTGATTGTCCAATTAAAATCATCATCATTCAATGCAAAGTTAATTTTGAAAATGGAAAAATTGGCTTCAGTACTTTAAGTTTGTAATGAAATGAACTTTAGGCTCGCTGTTGATGTTGATTGCATGCCCCATGTCCAGCCAATATTTTATTATGATGTTGAAAAACTCATCATATCATATGAGATAAAGTAAAATATATAAATTAAAAGTCAATAAGAATGACAGTGTGGCCGTAGTATATAATAACGTCTTCAAGTTCAAGCTGACCGTGGAAGCAGTCACTCACTCATCTCTGTAAACCATGAAATCCTCCACTTTAATACTCATTATTGTAGGACTAGTCTATGCAGCCAATGTCTTAGTTCAAGCTTCACCGTACCCCAGAGATCAACAAGAAGTGCTTTCATTGCTGCTAAGTGGGTGGTGCAGCCACGACTCTGTCGACAATGCAACCCAATATTGCAATTGGTCAGGTATCACTTGCGACCCCGCTGGACAGATTACTCAAATTACTCTTTCTCAGTATTATTGTGAATATTGTGAATATTGTCCAATCTGGTTATTGGAGAAATTCAACTGGTCTTGCTTTCCAAACTTAGTCCATCTGAGTCTTTCCTGTGCCGGGCTTTATGGAGTTATTCCATCCCACATAGGTACTCTTCCAAAGCTCACCCACCTTCACCTTTCCAAAAATTATCTAACAGGCCAATTACCTCTTTCAATTGCCAACCTCTCCAGGTTGATGGTGTTTGATCTTTCTTCTAATGACCTAAATGGTTCTATTCCAAGAGAATTGGGTAGTTTAAAGAATCTTATTGCATTAAATTTCAGCTATAACCATTTTAGCGGTTCAATTCCTTCAACTATTGCTCTTTTTTCCAACCTCACTCATCTACATATGTCATCTAATCAAATTAATGGGTCTATTCCAATTGATTTAGGAAAGCTGAAGAACATGGTTTCTCTTGACCTGTCTGACAACAGGCTCCAAGGACACCTCCCATCCAGTATATTCCAGCTGAACAGATTGACTTCCCTATCATTTTCCCACAACAAAATCAATGGTTCCATACCTCCGGCTTTGGGTGATCTAACCAATTTGGTGGAGTTGGACCTTAGTTCAAACGAATTTGACGGTCCACTCCCAGTGGAAATTAGAAAACTAAGAAACCTAGAGTCGTTAGTCCTTAGCCAAAATCAATTGATTGGTTGCATTCCGTTAGAAATTGCAAATTTGAAGAACTTAACATTTCTGGATGTTAGTTCCAACAACCTCAGTTGTCCAATTATGCCAATTCTTACGGCTTTACAATCAATTGAAGTTCTTTTACTAGGTTCAAATAGAATATATGGTTCCATGGATTCAAATATTGTAAAGCTCAGAAAGCTGTATTCCTTGGACTTGTCATATAACAACATATCAGGGATCATACCTTCTGAATTTGCCCGCATGACAAACTTAAAGTATTTGGAACTTTCTTACAACTTTTTAAAGTGTCCAACCGGCGGCAAAGAGCTTAACATCATTTCTTTCAACCATCCCCTTCATTGCCCAAAGTCTACCCCCAAGTCTACTCCCAAGTCTACCCGCAAGTCTACCAAGTCTACCCCTCAAGTTGCGATCATTATTTGCGTCGTCTTGGCCTTCTCTGTCTTTTGTTTGATCATTTTATTCATGTTGGCCCATAAGTGTCTTTTCAAAACTAGACAAGTCCAACCTACTAAACGAGCTTCAAAAAATGGTGATTTATTGTCGGTATGGAATTATGATGGGAAAATTGCATTTGAAGATATCCTAAAAGCAACGGAAGATTTTGACATTCGATATTGCATTGGAACAGGTGGTTACGGTAGTGTATATAGAGCACAACTACCTAGTGGCAAAGTAGTTGCCTTGAAGAAGCTTCACAGTTCAGAGGCAGAAGAAGTATCATTCAGAAAGAGTTTTGAGAATGAGGTAGAAACGTTGACTAAAATTCGTCACAAAAATATCATAAGACTCTATGGATTCTGTTTGAACAAAAGAAGCATGTTTTTTATTTACGAGTATATGGAAAGAGGAAGCTTGTTTTGTGTTCTCAGCGATGATTTAGAAGCTGTGGAATTAGATTGGAGTAAGAGAATTAATGTCATCAAAGGCATAGCTTATGCATTGTCTTACATGCATCATGATTCCACTCCTCCAATGGTTCATCGTGATGTAAAGAGCACCAACATCTTATTGAACTCAGAATTTGAGGCTTTTGTGTCTGATTATGGAACCGCAAGATTACTTGATCCCGATACTTCCAATCGAACCATGATTGCTGGTACATACGGCTATATTGCTCCAGGTAACTTTTTTTCCATTCCATTCCCTTGCCAAATTAATATTCTTTACACTTACATGTATTGAAGTGAAATTATATCATTGATTTGGAAAGAAATTCGAATCTTTAACTCAAGGATACTTCATCTTGTTGTGACTGACATGTAGAATTTGCCTACACCATGGCCATAACGGAAAAATGTGACGTTTATAGCTTTGGTGTAGTGGTACTAGAAACGTTAATGGGTAAGCACCCTGGAGAATTGTTGTCATCATTGTCATCTTCATCATCGTCAATTCAAGATATGTTGCTGACTGAAATAATAGACCATCGCCCATCACCGCCAAGAAATGGGATTGTTGAAAGTGATATTGTTCTTATTACTTCGCTGGGATTTGCATGCCTAAATGCCAAACCAATGTATCGACCAACAATGAAGCTAGTTTCTCAACAACTTCTTGCTCGCAAACGATTGTTAGCCAAGCGTTTTAGTGATATTTCACTTGGACAGCTAATGTTCCCAGATGAAATTTTACTAGAAATTGAAAATAAGATTAGTTGAATTCATTAAATTCAAAGATGTTTCTTGCAACTTATCACCATGCTCTACTTTGGAATTTATAATATCATCTCCACTTTTTCAATTTTTATGAATTTCAAAATAAGTAAACAAAAATTCCTTTTCCGTTTAGATTCAGAATATTTATGCATACATAAATATTTAAATGTTTTTATTATATATTTTAATTTTATATTAAAAAATATTACTTTTCCCGGCGTAGCTTTGAGTCGGTAAAAGATACTTTTGTCCGCGTCGTTCGTTTTACGCCGACAAAAGTCCTATTAACGACCGACTTTCACATTTAGCCTTTGTCCATGCAAAAACACGTCAGCAAAGTCCAGAGGACCTTTTTCCGGCATAAATCTGATTTTTTCTGGCGCAAAAACGCATCGGCAAAAGCAATCTTTTTTGTAGTGAAAGGATCTCAATTCTTATTTAAAGAGTGAGCTTATACGCTGCCTGCAACCCAAGAGAACTTGAGCTTTGCAAGTTCTTGTAATCCTAATACAGATAACTCGTGGACTAGGGTTTATTCACAACCTGAACAACGTAAAAATTCGTGTTCAATCTTTTTCTTTAAGTTTTAGTTTAATTAATTGTTAGCAAAAAAGTTAGTCAACAATATATGATGTTTTTGCTGGTATTGACCCAGATTTGGATGCTCAAGTAGAATTTGGAGCATTCAAAAAACTTGGAGATCCAACTACAAGAAGACAAGTAGTCTGATAGAATATTGTTTTGTTATTTTTTGTCTTTAGTTTTGGGATATAGAATACCAAATAAATCTTGATTTGAATCGATGTCTTTTCTTTGACTCTTGGTTTGTTCTTTCTTTATTCGGGAGACGATCTCAAATAAATAGGTATGGAAGCTATAATTGTAAACCATGATCGAATCTATGGAAGCATTGGTTTATACATTCCTTTTAGTCTCAACTCTAGGAATCATTTTTTTCGCTATCTTTTTTCGAGAACCACCTAAAGTTCCAACTAAAAAATGAAATAATTTTTCATTATCTCAATTGAAAGTAATGAGTCTCCCGATATTGGGAGGCTCATTACTTCAACTAGTCCTCGTGTTCCTCGAATGGATCCCTTAGTTGTTGAGAGGGTTGCCCAAAAGTAGTATAGTATATAAGGCGTACCCAGTAAAACTTACAAGTAAACCAGATATAAATAGGGCAACTAGGGTTGCTGTTTCCATTATTATATAATTAAAAGACCACAATAGATCTATGCTAAGATCATTTATTTACAATGGAATGGTATACAAAGTCAACAGATCTCAATGAATAGAAAATAGGATTTTTTTTTTTTATAAGAAAAAGAAATATATTCCACCAAATCAAGCCAAATTACAAACTACCAGTTCTGGAAACCAGATAAAAAACAATTACATAATCTGAAAAAGAGTAATCAATCTCTTCTCGCCAGCTTTGAGTTTGGAGCTACTAAGATCAGTTAGCTTAGTTTTAATACCCCAGAGAATCAGGCGACTAAGTTTCAAAACAAAACAGGAGTAAGCCTCAAAAATTCACCAATTCCTGTTAGTCCAAATGTAATACACTGATGCAGCCAGCAAAGCAGCACTGATCTTCTGTAACAAGCCCTTTGGTCTTCCTTCCATCCAAACTTGCCACTCTGAATAAGAAAAAGGCCAAAGCTGAAGCCCCAATCTGGTTTGGACTTCACACAGAACCTGCTGAGAAAAAGGACACTTGAAAAACAAATGATCATGTGATTCCTGGTCTAATTCACAGACAGGACAAAGGCAAGTCTCAAGCTGAATATGACATTTAAGTAAGTTGTCACGAGTGAGGAGGTGACCTAGCACTGCTTGCCAGAGAATAAACCTATGCTTCGGAATAGACAACTTACACCAAACCACCTTGTCAAAATGAATCTGCTCTTTGTGCACCAGATGCTCATACAGACTAGTCAAGTTCAGCTTCTCCTTGGTCATCGCAGCCTGAAGCATATCAGCAGTGAAAATATCTCTCAGCTTGATGAGATTCCGCCAATACCAGCTTACATCATATTGTAATTGATAAGACCAGAAATTCTGCCCCTTGAGATAAACACTAGTTATCCATTTGACCCAAAGAGAATCCTGTTTAGTAGCAATAGCCCAGATGTACCTAGCCATAAGAACTATATTCCATTTATAGCCTTCTTTAAAGCCAATCCCACCTAAGTACGTCAGCAGTGGAACCAACCCTTTCTTTTCTTCTTGGGTGCAAGCACGTCAGGTGACTCTGAGGAATCAGAATGGGCTTTGGCAAAATCACGACCATGATCAGAGACATCCTCTGATGGAGAAGCTCGGCCTCTTTTGGAAGACCCTGGGACAGAGGCGAGCGGAGCCGCCGAAGAAGGAGGTTCAGTCAGAACTTTGGGGGCTTCAAGGTCCGGAATGACCACGGCTTTGCTCGTGGTGATGGAATCATCAATGTGGATGGGATGAGACAAGGTACTCTTCCGAGCTTTCTTCTTAGTGAGGGATGGAGATGCACTCAACGAACCAGTCGCTGACTTGACAGACCGAGACCCACTGCCTCTGGTTCTCACCATTGTTGCACGAGAATGAGAGAAAAACTACCAAGGAAAATACACAGAACCAAAAAGGAGAAGAAAGGAGACAGTTGAAGAAATGGGCCCAAGGAAATCCGAATATAAAGACAGAAAAAGATAGGGATTTGATCTTTAATTCCATTATTTGACAATTAAAAAGGATAAACACTTTTAGGAAAGTACCACCAAATATCTCAATAATAACTGCCAACAATAGTGCACGACACAAATTGGGAAACAAGCCAAAAATGGAAACTTTTGATCTTTTTTTAAAAAAATATGAGATAAGGACAAAAATAATTAAGATACAACTTACCCTTTTTGACACATGCAGATTTGATTTCCCTCAAAAAGAAATATTATTTATATATATATATTATTATTTTTAATTATTTTAAGAAGACAAACCGAATGTACCAAAAAAATGAAAATATCCCATTTTGATTAGTGCCCAATGTCTTCGTGCCCTTGCATGTGGAAAAAGAAACAATCATTATATCAAAACACATCTTTACTATAAGGTTTAGAAAATATATTTAATATAAATCATGCTTTTATTTTTCAAAATAAAATATCACAAAACATTTATTCCAATCACAAAAAAATATTTCACTCAGATCAATCAGTGTGTATGAGACTTACATATGTTGCCCAACAGTATATCTCAAGCATTTGTGTGTGATTGTGAAAGCAGAGATCATTGCCCTGTATGGCAATTTTTAGCCTTTTTCAAGGACATTGCCCTATGTGGCAATTGTTAGCCTTTTTCTCAATGAGTAACCAAATTAGACGCTTTCACACTACACTAAAGGCTTGATTTTAACAGTGGTAGAGTATCTTCTACATAATTGTTAGTTACATAGTTCCAACTTACTCAAAGTTTAAGCAATTTACACAACAGTGTAGGTAGCTCTATTCTAAGATGGAGCTTTGAAATACTTTTGAGGAACAAAAGCTCACACACAAAAAACACAGATTGACTTGAAGAAATATTAATTGGAGGGACTATTTGTTTTTGAATTTTATTTTGAAGAAAAATAGCATGAATGATATTAACTATAATTTCTAACCTGAAGTAAAAATATATTTTGACATAATGATTGGAACTTTTTCGAAGAGCAAGGACAAAGAGACATCACGCAACTTTTACAAAAACAGGGATAAGGTACAGCACAAAACAAATTAATTGGGACAAACCCCCAAGGACTTCCTGAGGGAATCAAACCTGACTGTATCAAGGGCTTTTGTAAAAATATCTGCAATCTGTTTGTCAGTCTCAATATATTCTAAGATCAAAGTTTTATTTTCAACAAGTTCCCTAATAAAATGATGACGAATGTCAATGTGTTTAGTGCGAGAGTGTTGGACAAGATTTTTTGAGATATTAATAGCACTAGTGTTATCAAAAAAAATAGTCAAAGTTTTAAGATCAAACCCATAATCTGTCATCATTTGTTTCATCCATAATAATTGCGTACAGCAGCTTCCTGCAGCAATGTACTCGGCCTCAGCAGTAGACAGTGAGATAGAATTTTGTTTCTTGCTATGCCAAGAAACCAGATTGTTTCCCAGATAAAAGCATCCCCCACTTGTACTTTTTCGATCATCTGCATTGCCTGCCCAATCAGCATCACTAAAGCAAACAAGATTAGAGTTTGTTTCCTTTGAGTACCAAATTCCATATTCCTGAGTGCCATTTACATAACGGATGATTCGCTTTACAGCTGTCACATGTGATTCCATAGGATCTCCTTGATATCGAGCACATACCCCCACACTGTAGCTTATATCAGGACGACTGGCTGTGAGATACAGAAGACTTCCAATCATGCTTCGGTACAAGGTTGGATCAACCTTAACACCATTTTCATCCTTTGTTAATTTGACTGTGGTTCCCATTGGTGTTTTGGCGTGTTTGGCAGATTCCATCCCAAATTTCTTGACCAGATTTTTTGCATACTTACTTTGAGAGATGAAAGTTCCATCTTCTGACTGTTTGACTTGCAAACCTAGAAAATAGGTTAACTCACCTACCATACTCATTTCAAACTCATTCGTCATTTGTTTGACAAATTCCTGCACTAAAGTGTTAGAAGTAGAGCCAAAAACAATATCATCAACATAGATTTGAGCAATGACAATATCAGAATCAACATTTTTGATGAAAAGAGTTTTATCTACTCCTCCTCTTTTATACCCATTTGAAACAAGGAATTGAGTCAATCTTTCATACCAAGCTCTAGGAGCCTGCTTCAGACCATAGAGAGCTTTTTTAAGTTGAAAAACGTGATTAGGATTATGTGGATCTTCAAATCCTTTTGGTTGTTCAACAAATGCTTCCTCATTCAAATTTCCATTTAAAAAAGCAGATTTAACATCCATTTGAAAAAGTTTGAATCCAACAACACAGGCAACAGCCAATAGCAATCGTATTGACTCAAGTCTTGCGACAGGGGCAAAAGTTTCATCAAAATCAACTCCTTCAATTTGAGTATACCCCTGAGCAACTAACCTAGCTTTATTTCTTATTATTGTACCAAATTCATCAGTTTTGTTTTTGAAAATCCATTTGGTGCCAATAACATTTGTATGATTTGGTCTAGGAACAAGAGTCCATACCTCATTTCTTGTGAATTGTTCCAATTCTTCTTGCATTGCTTTTATCCATGACTCATCATTCAGGGCTTCTTTCACATTTTTTCGTTCAAAGCTGGATGTAAAGCAAACGAATTGAACCAAATTCACATACCTTTTTCTTGTTACCATGCTTTCTTCTATATCACCAAGAATGAGATCTGAAGGATGATTCTTTTTTATTCTGGCAGAGGGTTCTCTTTGTATTGAATCTGTGATGATTTCTGGCCTTTCCTTTGTTGATCGATCGGACGATGTTAGAACAGATTCAGCTTCTGTTGTAACAGATTCGGTATGAGAGGGCACAACATCATCTTTTTTCGCCGTGGGAGATTCTGTCTGAGAGCTTTCTGCAATAAACCTATCAATTTCTTCTTCACTGGAATATTCAGAAAAATCTTTTAAATCATCAAAAACAACGTTGGATGATTCCATTACAGCTTGAGTTCTCATGTTAAAGACACAATAAGCTCTACTATTCATAGAATATCCAAGAAACACTCCTATATCACTTTTTGAATCAAATTTTCCAATATTCTCACGATCTCTGAGGATATAGCATATGCATCCAAAAACATGAAAATAACTTACATTGGGCTTTTTACCTTTCCAAATTTCGTAGGGAGTTTTGAAAGTACCTGGCCTAAGAAAAACTCGATTGATTGTGTAGCAAGCAGTGAATATTGCTTCTGCCCACAATCGTTTGGAGAGTTTTTTACTGTTTAGCATTACTCTAGCCATCTCCTGCAAGGTTCTATTTTTTCTCTCAACAACCCCATTTTGTTCTGGAGTCTTGGGAGATGAGAACTCATGAGAGATTCCTAGAGATTTACAAAAATCATCATAAACAGTATTCTCAAATTCTTTACCATGATCACTTCTAATTCTCACAATCTTGCCTATATTGCAATCTTTTTCAACTCTCAATTTAATGCACAGATTTTTGAAGGCATCAAACGTGTCTGATTTTTCCCTTAAGAAGTCAACCCAAGTAAAACGAGAAAAATCAACACACACAAAGATATACCTTTTTCCATTGATACTTTCAACTTGAATGGGACCCATAAGATCCATGTGCAAAAGTTCAAGAACTTTTGAAGTATTGATTCCCGTGACAGTTGTGTGGGAGTTTTTTAATTGTTTCCCCAACTGACATGGTTCACACTTACCTGCAGATTCTCTACCCAACTTGGGTAAACCACAAACTAATCCTGCACTTGCAATTTTTTTCAAATTTTTGAAATTTATATGACCCAGTTTCTCGTGCCATAAATCAGTGGTATTACTTATGGCCGAGTGACATGTGAGAGATGGCGAAAGAGTATAGCAATTATCAATGGATCTATATCCTTTCAATATACTCACGCCATTTTGATCAACAACAATGCAATCATCACGAGAAAATTTCACTGTGAAGCCTTGATCACAAATCTGACTTATACTAATTAAATTAGCCTTAAGTCCTTCAACAAGTAAAACATTTTTCAATTTTGGTAAACCATCAAGACTCAGAGTACCTTTTCCAAGAATATTACCTGACATACCATCACCAAATGTTACTCCACCACATTTCAAAGATTTGAAATTGGTGAGTATATTTGCATCACCTGTCATATGTCTAGAGCATCCACTATCAAAATACCAAGAATTAGAAGCACGAGATTTATGACAAGTAAAAGCAGCAAGACAAGTTTTTCTTGCTTTTTCAACCCAAACATATTTTGAAGGTTTTCTCACAACATGTTTTGTTTTACTATAATGATTTAAATAATTGTTTTTGAAAACATTCATCATAGTAAAACATCTGGGCCGGATGTGTCCTTTCACTCCACAGAAATGACATATTGGAATGAACCGATTGATCTGTTTAACAGATGTAGAAACAGATTTGCTTTTTGTCAAATCAAATGTGTGAGATGTACCTGCAGAAAGGTTAGAGGATGCAACAGATTGAATTCCTAATTTCACAAAAATGGTTTTTCCTTTTGATTTAAAACCATCAGATCCCAATCCAGAAAAATTACCAGCATTTTGGCCTGCATCAATGACATCATCCAAAATCCTGGAATTTGGATTGAGCATTTTAACACCTTTAATCATGAGATTAATTTCATTTGCCAATCGCTTAATTTCACAATCTTTTGCAATAATATTTTCTTTAAGATTCTTCACAGTGTTTACAAGATCATCATTCTTTTCCTGTAAGAATTTATTATTGCTTGCCATTAAGCGATTATCAGAACAAACCCTTAACCATTGATCATACATATCTTTGTATGATTCTTTCAGAGAATCCTCGTCTAGATCAGACTCACTAGATTCACAATCAGAATTATCTTCCTGAACAGCATTGTTTAGACAAACAACCCTTTTATTATCCTGCAAATTTAGTGTTAATGCAGAAACAACAGAGGTTAAGGCAAAATTCACGTTATCTTCCTCATCACTACTTTCAAAGTCCTGATCACTCCAAGTAGCTGCCATTACCTTTTTGTTTTTCTTCAGTGTGTTAGCACATTCAGATTGAATGTGACCAAATCCTTCACATTCCCTGCATTGCACGCCTCTTTTATTGTTATTGTCAAAAGGTCTAGAATATTGATTACCTTTGGAAGATTTGAACGAGGATTTTTTGTTACCAATCTTTTTCATGTATTTTTGAAAATTTTTGGTCAACAAAGCCATTTCTTCTTCACCATCATTTTCTTCAGAATCTTTTATTTTTGAAGAGTTGAGAGCAACTGATTTTTCTTTGGGAGCACTTGGATTTTCCTTTTGGCGAATTTGTTGATTGAGTTCAAACGTTCGCAATGAACCCATCAATTCCTCTACTTTCATTGTGTTGAGATCTTTGGCTTCTTCAATTGCTGTGAGCTTTGTTTGAAACCTGTCAGGAAGCACTCTAACAATTTTTCGAACTAACACATTATTTTCCAATTTTTCTCCCAAAGCAAAATATTCATTAGCTATATCAGACAATTTTTCATAGAATTCTGTGAGAGACTCAGTCTCTGTCATTCTAAGATTTTCAAATCTAGTAGTTAACATAACAAGCCTAGAACGTTTTACATCAGCAGTTCCTTCAAATTGAGTTTGAAGGATTTCCCAAGCTTCTTTCGCAGATTCACACGAAGATATTAATTTTATGTAACCTTCACCAACCCCATTAAAGATAGCATGCAAATCTTTGTTGTTATAACTGGATAATTTATCTTCAGCATCAGTCCAGTTAATTTCAGATTTTACCTTTGTGATATCATCAGATTCAGACGGGGGTGTCCAACCTGTTAAGATTGATCTCCATGCCTTTTCTTCTTGTGATTTAATAAAGGCTCTCATCCTGACCTTCCAATAAGGATAGTTGGAATCATTCAACAAAGGAGGACGAGTTATAGATCCACCTTCTGCAAAGAAAGACATTTCACAAAGCACAAAACAAACGGAAAAATACAAGATCGCACTAAGAATTTAGTGACCCGCTCTGATACCAATTGTCATTCCGTTTTTAATAATTACCAGATTAATTAAACAATGTATTAATTAAAATGCGGAATGGTAATTAGATGTTTACACAGAAAGTGATTCTGTCGGGACAGAATCCGAACTTGTCACGACAGAACTGAACACAAAAATTAAACAGTGCAAAAATTAGAGAACACAGCGAATTTTTACAAGGTTCAGAAACCCTTTCGGATATCCTACTCCTTGGGGCCACGCCCAGAGAATAAACCAATTAGTAAAGAAACAAAGTGTACAAAAGCATTGACTTAAACAATGTAAGACTCCCTCTTAAACTATTGCCGCAATCTTGTTGTACTCTTCTCTACGAATCTGGTTTGATGAAACGCTGATTCTCTTGAACTCCCTTCAAAGAACAGCGAGTGCTCACTTCCTCCCGAGGTGAGACTTAGATCGAATCCTCTCCCGAAGATCCTTATGAACACGTTCACAATAGACACTATCTGTTTACAATGGACTAGATAGATATCACAAGTACACTCAGCACTCTCACAAAGATTAAGGTGAACAAACTTAATCTCTACAAATAAACACACTCTTCAAAATAGCATAACGATTAAAAATATTCAAAATGGAAGAGATAAAAAATCCAAAGGCCTTGGCAAGGTATTTATAGGAAGGGAAAACGTCCAAGGCCATGATTTTCTGGAATCTTTGAAATCAATTTGCGAATTCCTTTGATTTAGGAAAACAGCCAGCCAGATGGATTCTGTGTTGACAGAAAAGGAAACTGATGAGTCAGCAACGTGATCCGTTTTATCTGGCAGAACGAACATGGTCATTTTTCTTGACCAAGTTCATTTTTGACTCCTTCTTTATTTCCAGGATAACCATAATCCTATATAATCCCTGAAAATAATCTCAAGATATTTGCACAATATATTTTTACCAAAAATTGATTATTTGAGATAAATAAGGTAACAAATATATTTACATTTAGAGATCTTTTCACATTACAAAATCAGCTGAGAATTTTGCTAATAAAACCGAATATCAACAAGGAGATTTGCTACTGATTTTTCTTTAAACAATTAAAATATTTTGTCTAAATTAAAGTTTAGCCAAAAAAGGATTTTACAATGTGACTTAGACATGTTCATAACCAGACCAGACATTTTACTGAAGCTACGAAAACCATCCATCAGAATCTTAATTGAAGTATGAGAACCTTTACAAAAGAGCAAAAGGTCATCCGCGAAGCAAAGATTAACAAGATTCAATTGCTTACAAAGAGGGTGGAATCTGAAATCCTTTTTCTGGGAAGCTAACAGTAATAACCGAGTGAGATACTCCATTATCAAAACAAAGAGAAGAGGGGATATTGGGTCTCCTTGTCGCAGCCCTTTCTTCCCACTAAAAGCACCATGAATTCTTCCATTCAAAATCAAGGAGTAAGAAACTCCTTTCAAACAGACCATTATCCATCTTATAAATCTACTAGGAAAACAATAAGCATTGAGAAGATCCTCTAAGAAATACCAATCCACTGAATCATAAGCTTTGCTAATATCCAATTTAACCAAACATCTACTCGATATGCTCTTCCTAGAATAACCCTTGAGAATATCTTGAAGGATGAATATATTATGGGCCATCGATCTGTTCTTGATAAAAGCACCCTGATTTTGATGAGTACGAAAGGGCAGAACAGTAGCTAACCTCACACAAAGCATCTTAGAGATACATTTGTATAAGGTATTACAACAAGCTATTAGTTTGTAGTCAATAGCAGTAGAAGGAGAATCTGTTTTAGGCACAAGAGCTATGATTGATCTGTTGAGGGATTTAGGCAGTTTACAAGAATCAAAGAAACCCAACACAGCAATGGCTATCTCATTGCCCAAATCTTTCCACATATACTTGAAAAAACCCGAACCAAACCCGTCCGGACCAGGACTCTTAACAGAATGAATGCTAAACATGGCCTCTTTAACATCTTTTTTCGAAAAGGGTCTAACTAAACTGAGTTGCTGATCAAAGCTTAAAGTTTTACCAGCGTTTATCACATCCAGCTGAATCCTAGCAGAGGCTGTACTAGAACTACCCAGAAATCCTTCAAAATGACTAACAAAATGATTAATCACATCCTCATAACAATCAACTATTTGCCCATGGTCATTGACAAAAGCTGTAATCTGATTAGAAGCAAACCTCTGTTTTAAAGTTGCATAGAAGAAAGCAGTGTTGTCATCTCCATATCTCAACCAAGTGACTTTACTCCGCTGTCTGAGAAAGCTCTCATGCATTTTAGCACAAAGAATGAACTCAGAACAAGCTTCTTGCTCTGCTCTATGAAGATCTTCAGACTGAGGCTGCTGCTGAAGAAGAAACTGAGCTTGTTGGTATTTTTCCTTGGCTGCAAGAAACTTTCCTGGTATATCCCCAATTGTTGTCTTATTAAACTGAACCAAAATAGACTTTAAATTAGTCAATTTCTGACTAATTCCTTTCAGACCAGAACAGACCCCAGTAGTACCCCAACTGTTCAGGACAGTCTCCCTAAACTTCTCATGTTTTGTCCACATATTGAAAAATTTGAACAGTTTCAGCCTTGCAACCTGACCAAGAATAGGTTTAATAATACAGTAACAATGGTCAGAGATTACATCCCAGTTGAAATGAGCTTCTGAGTAAGGAAAAACATCAGTCCAAGATTCATTACTGAAGACTCTATCCAATTTGGAAAAAATTCTAGAACCCTCCTTCAGCTTATTGGACCAGGTGAATTGAGCACAAATTCTACGAATTTCTGTCATCAAGCAATTAGCTCTCCAATTACAAGCATCTTCCTTTTCTATCTCAGTAATAGGTCGACCACCTACCCTATCATCAAAGTCAAAAACGGCATTAAAATCACCCGCAACTAACCATGGTTGAACTGGCAAACTCAGAGAATCTAAAGCATGCCACAGCCTTTTCCTTTCCTCTAAATGATTCCTACCATATATTACTGTCAAGCAAAAAGGGTACAAAACACCCATGATCTTCACAGTACAGTGAATAAATTGGTCTTCCATATCAATAATAGTAATTTTGAACAAATCCTTTCTCCAAACCAGGAGAATTCTTCCTTCAACAATCGGAACAGAGAAAAAATCCCAATCTCTAAACACAGTATTCATCATATCCTCTATTTTAGAGCCCCTGAGTTTTGTCTCAAGGAACGCCCCCAGACCTATTTTATTGAATCTACAGAAATCATGAAGGGATTTCTGCTTATTCCTATGGTTCAGCCCTCTAACATTCCAGCAGAGCAGATTTATTCCTTCCATCAGAAATTTTCTTAGAGAGTTTACCCTGTTGCCGACCTTCCAGTTGTCCAGCTTGTAACACACTAAATTGATTGACCTTGCTAGGCTGGGATACCTCATTAACATGCTTAACACCACTAACTCGTTTAGGAGCCGTCCATACCTGGTCCAGGACTTCTTTAGATGTATTATTATCCTTCCCAACATCAACTAAAGAACTATTAGCCATCTCAGGAACTTCTGAAGTCAAGACCAAATTAGCAGAATCTGGTTCAGCCTCTCCCTGCCTGTTATCTTCTGCCTTCTCACTAGTTTCACCTTGCTTCTTCTTTGGTTGCCACACTTCTTTCTGTTCCTTCCTACAGCTAGAAGTAGTATGTCCAAGATTTTTACAAACCGAGCATTTTGTAGGCAACCATTCAAATTCAATAAGTTGCTCAACCAATTGCCCACGTTCATTCACAAAACTAATACTGTGAGGGAGCTTGTCAGAGATTTCCACATCAACAAGTACTCTGGCAAATTTCACCATTGAACGATCTTTAGTGATTTTATCAATCATCATAGGACGGCCTATGGTGCTAACAAGAGCACTCAAACATTTGGTACCCCAGTATTGGAGACCCAAATCATGTAATCTCACCCAAACTGGGACCGATTTCACTAAACGGAATGTGTCAATATCTGTCGACCAAGGCCTAAGAATAACTGGCTTCCTGTCAAAATGAATTACTCCCGATTCAAGGACCAGGTCCCTAGTCGAGATATCCCTAAACTTAACAATCGTGAACCCAGCATTCATCCTAGCCACCCTTTCTATGCCAAGTTTTCCCCATATTCTTTGAAGGAAACCTTCAAAAACAGCAATCGGGGGATTAGCCCCTAGAACAATGCAGACTATAGCAGTATTCCAAAACGATGCCTGCTCTTCAAATTCCTCCAGGTCCAATTGAGCTATCGGTAACCCATCCCTGAACAAAGGTTCCTCATAGGTTAATTTCACACCATTATGCTGCGAAAAATTGTCCCGAAATTGGGACCATTTGTCCTTAGCCCGATCTTGAAACGAAAGATCATCTCCTGAATTCACCTTATCAGGTTCATCCAGGTTGAAACCCTCAGTACCGTTACCAGCATTAGCAGATACAAACCCATCTTCTTCGACAGTCTCAGTAAAATCAGCCACAGAATCTGCAAAGAATTCTTCACCCGTGTGCTCAACATTCAGACTCTTAGTAATCACTTCTTCACCACGCACGTCCTTCCCTGAAGATGAATCCAATCCACTCTTCGATGATGGAGTAACAGGCTTCTGAATTGCCTTCTTCTTCCTCGCCATGGAGAGAGGGAAAGCAGCTCTCACGCCTTCTGAACTTTTAGAAAATAGGATTTATGGCTACACAAACTGTTGAGGGTAGTTCTAGATCTGGCTCAAGACGAACTGGTGCGCAGGGAGTTTATTGAAACCATTGAATTCAGAATATGGTAAAGTAGCTCCTGGGTGGGGAACTACTCCTTTGATGGGTATCGCAATGGCTTTATATGCTGTATTCATATCTATTATTTTGGAGATTTATAATTCTTCTATTTTACTAGACGGAATTTCAATGAATTAGATTCACAAAAACTATTAACTCACTTTTCACTACAAGGTGAAGCATTTAGTTCTCTAATTTTTATCCCATTCTATTTTGGTAGTTCGATCATGTACATGTAACTTTTTGATCAAATAAACTTTTTAAATTCATAGTTTTAAATTAGATTTTTCTTAATATATTATTACAATGAAATTCATTAGTATTATTTCTAGAAGAAAATTTGGAAAAAAAAATTATTTAATTTTAAAACTAGAATGCACCATATCTTTATATACAAAAAGTGTGTATCTAACGGATTCTTAATTTGACAATTTTTTATTTAAAAAAAATTAAACTATAAACAATATTTTGGTTTAATTTTTTTTAATATGTTTATTCATTATTTTATAATATATGACATTTTGTATTTATTTAAAATTTATATGATAATTAAAAAAATAATAAACATAAATTAATATATTTTCTAAATAAAATTAAGTCTAGTATATATATATATAATATACCATATAACTCTTATATATAAAAAGTGTGGAGATAACAAAAATTCTTAGTTTTAACGATTTTTTTTCCTTTTAACTTTAACATAATATTCTTATATTTAACGGTAGATTGTAAACATGATTTAAATTTAAATAAAATTAAATAAATAAATAATTAAACAAATTAAAATAGCATATTTTTTAGATATTTTAGAATGATAATTATTTAAAAATAATAAAACCGTATGTTTAACTTAAATAAAATTTAATTAAACTTAAGCTTAAACTTCACATATTAGAATAATATCATATTAAATATATAATATAATATATTCTACTATCAACTAGCAACAAACTTAAATTTAGAATTCATGTATAATATTAATATTATATTAAATATATAATATCTTGTTGTCACTGCGAAATTAAAAAATAAGAACAAACATAACTTAAACAAAATAAATAAAAATATGATATTTTATGACACAATTTAAATAGTTAAATCATATTTATTTAAAAATAATAAAGTCATACATATCATTTTTTTATCTTATAAATTTGCATGTTAGTTTATTATTTATTAAGTGATTGGAGCTCATTTTCTTCATCAAATTCACCAAAGGACATTGTGAAATACATTAGAAATAGAAACTAAAAATAGTTAATGCATGTATACTACTCTACACTTGACTTTTTCTATTATTATTTTATTCTATTATTAATTTTTAATTAAATATTGCTGTAATTTATATACATGTCATGTAACTATGTAAATATATATTTATATCAACGTTGTATTTAGATATCATATATGTAGAAATTATTGATATAAATATTTATATATCCTATAAAACTGTGATTCATTCTATTATATATTTTTTTTAAAAGTGAACCGGTTTTTATTAAAATTATAGACATTTTTTTACCCTTGTTACACCCAGATTTCGAGATTGAGGAATTACGATCCTAAAATCTAGGTTCGTTAGGTGTAAGCTCGAAACAAGCACAGTCGTTATATGATCCTTCAGACAGACAGTTTCGCTGTAAATGACTACCTCGTGAGCTCGAGGAGTGTGTAGCCTCGAAGATGCTCCGAGCTTATGAGGTAAGCTCGCAATAACAAGGGTTCAACACTTGTATATATTTTCTGATGCATCTCTTGCCCTCACGCAAGATGGTTCGAGCTCAAGAAGTATAAGCTCGAATGTGAAGACTTCGTCAATGGTTACTTGTTATGAGCATAGGTGAAATAAGATGACGAGCTCGTGATAGACAAATAGTCTCGGAGGTGTAATGGACTCAGTATCTGATAGCTTGTTGGTTACATGTACATGTATTTATTGTTGCAGAATCCCTATGTTTAAGGGATATTATGTAATTTCTTAACCAATCCCACGTTTTATGGGATGTTACCGTGTACGTAGCAAATAATGCATTAAGTGGAATTATATCATTTGATTCGCAAAATGTCTTATCGAAATATGTGGGAACGAATTCTGAAACCTTCTTTATAAATGGAAAAGGAAATTCCATTTGTAAGGGACCGAAATCTTGAGATCTTGAGAGAAAACTCTGGGCAACTATTCTCTGAAAGTTTCCAGAAGACTCCCAAGCACTTATAACACAGACTCGTGGACTAGGCTGATTTAACTGCTAAACCACGTAAAAAGATCCTGTTTTCATCTTATTTCATATATTCTTATTTAATTGTTCTCTTTTTCAAATTGACGAAAAACAGCGTCAACAACCCTAATTTTTTAATAAATTTATGTCATGCATTATATTAAACATATTTTATTTATTTTTATGATATTTTTTTTTATTTAAAATTTATATGATAATTAAAAAAAATACATGTTTAAACATTGTATATAATTTTGATAACAACTGGTTCACTCTTTTTTTAATATATATATATAATAGAATGAATTATAGCTATATAGTATATATAAATATTTATATCAATAAGCTCTACATATATGACATATAAATACAACGTTGACATAGATATATATTTACACGAAATATATATAAAATACAATAAAATTTATAAAGAAATTAATAATATAAATAAAATATGAATAGAAAAAGTCATAGTGTAGATAGTAGTATACATGTATCAACTATTTTTTGTTTCTAATGTATCTCAGAATGTCTTTTGGTAAATTCAATGAAGAAAAAGAGCTTCAATCACTTGAAAAAATGCAAACTATCACACAAATTTATAAGATAAAAAAACTAATATGTACGTCTTTATTATTTTTAAATAAATGTGATTTAATTATTTAAATTATTATAAAATATTAAGTTTATGTTTGTTCTAGTTTTTGAATTTGGAGTGAAAAAAAAATTATATATTATATGTTTAATATAATATTAAGTTTAAGTTTAATTAAATTTTATTTAAGTTATAAAATATATGATTTTATTATTTTTAAATAATTATTATGGTAAAATATTTCAAAAATATCATATTTTAATTTGTTTAATTTTTTATTTATTTAATTTCATTTAAGTTACAATTTATTTTTAAATATAAAAATATTTTGTTAAGTATAAGAATATTTTGTTATAGTTAACTAAAAAAATAAAAAAACTGTTAAAACTAAAAATTTCATTTATCTACACACTTTATAAAAAAGATATATTTGGTCTATGGTTGCATTATATATTGTCACCAAAATATTTCAAAATGATTTAAAACATAATAACTAATTAACATATTTGAAACAACTTTTGATAAAAAAAATTATTTATTTTAATAATGCGATAGCCATTTCATAAACTGCCATATTATTATCTCAATTGAAATGAATAAGTGATATCAAAAGATGCTGTAAAAAAATGCTAATTTTAATTATAGAGGAGAGGGGTAGCCAAAGCACACATATATGTATGTATGTATGTATGTCGTTTTGCATCTACGAAGAAAGAACATGGAAAGATCCTGGAACTTCATCGGAAACATGATAGCATGGAATTTAAAGCCAGTCAACTCGAAAGCTTCATTGGGGCCAAGTAGTTATTTAGTTTGCTATATTTCAATTTAGTTAGTTGCAGTAATGGTTGATGAAGATTGAAAAGTAGTATTGACCGAGCCCTTCAATCACGTTGGAGTCAAATAACATTTTCTCTCTATTTATTAGCTTGCACACTTTATTGTCAATTGATTATCCAATTAAAATCATCATCATTCAATGCAAAGTTAATTTTGAAAATGGAAAAATTGGCTTCAGTACTTTAAGCTTGTAATGAAATGAACTTTAGGCTGGCTGTTAATGTTGATTGCATGCCCCATGTCCAGTCAATATTTTATTATGATGTTGATTAAAAAACTCATCATATCATATGAGATAAAGTAAAATATATAAATTAAAATTCAATAAGAATGACAGTGTGGCCGTGTTTACCACGGGGTTCAATCATTCTTGTGTCACTGTCGCAAAGTCCTATATAATAACGTCTTCAAGTTCAAGCTGACAGTGGAAGCAGTCACTCACTCATCTCTGTAAACCATGAAATCCTCCACTTTAATACTCATTATTGTAGGACTAGTCTATGCAGCCAATGTCCTAGTTCAAGCTTCACCGTACCATTTCAGTGGAGCCATGGTGCAGCCACGACTTGCCATACCCTGCCACCATTGCTACAAAGATCAACAAGAAGTGCTTTCATTTCTGCTAAGTGGATGGTGCAGCCACGACTCTGTCTACAATGCAATCCATTATTGCACTTGGTCTGGTATCACTTGCGACCCCGCTGGACAGATTACTCAAATTACTCTTTCTGGTCATTATTGTGAATATTGTGAACTCTGTTTATTGGAGAAATTCAACTGGTCTTGCCTTCCAAACTTAGTCCATCTGAATCTTTCCTGTGCCGGGCTTAATGGAGTTATTCCATCTCACATAGGTACTCTTTCAAAGCTCACCCACCTTCACCTTTCCAAAAATTATCTAACAGGCCAATTACCTCTTTCAATTGCCAACCTCTCCAGGTTGATGGTGTTTGATCTTTCTGATAATGACCTAAATGGTTATATTCCAAGAGAATTGGGTAGTTTAAAGAATCTTATTGCATTAAATTTGAGCCATAACTATTTTAGCGGTCCAATTCCTTCAACTGTTTCTCTTTTTTCCAACCTCACTCATCTAAATATGTCATCTAATGAAATTAATGGGTCTATTCCAATTGATTTAGGAAAGCTGAAGAACATGGTTTCTCTTGACCTGTCTGACAACAGGCTCCAAGGACACCTCCCATCCAGTATATTCCAGCTGAACAGATTGACTTCCCTATCATTTTCCCACAACAAAATCAATGGTTCCATACCTCCGGCTTTGGGTGATCTAACCAATTTGGTGGAGTTGGACCTTAGTTCAAACGAATTTGATGGTCCACTCCCTGTGGAAATTAGAAAACTAAGAAACCTAGAGTCGTTAGTCCTTAGCCAAAATCAATTGATTGGTTGCATTCCATTAGAAATTTCAAATTTGAAGAACTTAACATTTCTGGATGTTAGTTCCAACAACCTCAGTTGTCCAATTATGCCAATTCTTACGGCTTTGCAATCAATTGAAGTTCTTTCACTAGGTTCAAATAGAATATATGGTTCCATGGATTCAAATATTGTAAAGCTCAGAAAGCTGACTTCCTTGGACTTATCAGATAACAACATATCAGGGATCATACCTTCTGAATTTGCCTGCTTGAGAATAGAGTCTTTGGATCTTTCTTACAACTCTTTAAAGGGTCCAACTCTTTTGGGCGAAGAGCTTGTCACTGAAAGTTCAAAGTATATATCACGTGGAGTTGAAGGTGACATCATTTCTTTCTACCCTCCCCTTCATTGCCCCAAGTCTACCCCTCCAACTCTACCCCTTCAACTCTACCCCCCAACTCTACCCCTCAACTCTACCCCTCAAGTTGCGATCATTATTTGCGTCGTCTTGGCCTTCTCTGTCTTTTGTTTGATCATTTTATTCCTATTGGCCCATTAGTGTCTTTTCAAAACTAGACAAGTCCAACCTGCTAAACGAGTTTCAAAAAATGGTGATATATTGTCGGTATGGAATTATGATGGGAAAATTGCATTTGAAGATATCCTAAAAGCAACGGAAGATTCTGACATTCGATATTGCATTGGAACAGGTGGTTACGGTAGTGTATATAGAGCACAACTACCTAGTGGCAAAGTGGTTGCCTTGAAGAAGCTTCACAGTTCAGAGGCAGAAGAAGTATCATTCAGAAAGAGTTTTGAGAATGAGGTAGAAACGTTGACTAAAATTCGTCACAAAAATATCATAAGACTCTATGGATTCTGTTTGAACAAAAGAAGCATGTTTTTGATTTACGAGTATATGGAAAGAGGAAGCTTGTTTTGTGTTCTCAGCGATGATTTAGAAGCTGTGGAATTAGATTGGAGTAAGAGAATTAATGTCATCAAAGGCATAGCTTATGCATTGTCTTACATGCATCATGATTCCACTCCTCCAATGGTTCATCGTGATGTAAAGAGCACCAACATCTTATTGAACTCAGAATTTGAGGCTTTTGTGTCTGATTATGGAACCGCAAGATTACTTGATCCCGATACTTCCAATCGAACCATGATTGCTGGTACATACGGCTATATTGCTCCAGGTAACTTTTTTTCCATTCCATTCCCTTGCCAAATTAATATTCTTTACACTTACATGTATTGAAGTGAAATTATATCATTGATTTGGAAAGAAATTCGAATCTTTAACTCAAGGATACTTCATCTTGTTGTGACTGACATGTAGAATTTGCCTACACCATGGCCATAACGGAAAAATGTGACGTTTATAGCTTTGGGGTAGTGGTACTAGAAACGTTAATGGGTAAGCACCCTGGAGAATTTTTGTCATCATTGTCATCTTCATCATCGTCAATTCAAAATATGTTGCTGACTGAAATAATAGACCATCGCCCATCACCGCCAAGAAATCGGATTGTTGAGAGTGATATTGTTCTTATTACTACGCTGGGATTTGCATGCCTAAATGCCAAACCAATGCGTCGACCAACAATGAAGCTAGTTTCTCAACAACTTCTTGCTCGCAAACGATTGATAGCCAAGCGTTTTAGTGATATTTCACTTGGACAGCTAATGTTCCCAGATGAAATTTTACTAGAAATTGAAAATAAGATTAGTTGAATTCATTAAATTCAAAGATGTTTCTTGCAACTTATCACCATGCTCTACTTTGGAATTTATAATATCATCTCCACTTTTTCAATTTTTATGAATTTCAAAATAAGTAAACAAAAATTTCTTTTCCGTTTAGATTCGGCATATTTATGCATACATAAATATTTAATTTTTTTTTTTTTGATCAATCAGCTCAATGTGTATTACTTCAATCTCAAATTTACAAACTAAGCAGGGCTAATGAAACAACCCAGCTAGTATATCTAATTACAGTATTTCCACCCAATCCCTATTGATGGACCCAAAACGGGTATGTTTAAATATTTATACTCGCAAGCGCACGAATCGTATATGGAATATAGTGTTCGTGTAAGCACGAGATCGAACCCAAGGGAGTTGACTAAAATCGAAAAAGAGAAACTATTTTAAACCAAAATTAATAAATTCTAACCTAGTTCCAAAGATTGATGAGATTTTTGTATAATAAAAATAAAATATAAGATACTAATAAAGAAATTAAAGACAATATATATAAATAAATAAAAGACAATATATAAACATAAATTAATAATTGTAAACAAGATGTTAAAATAAGATTATTAAGGATTAGAATCCACAAAATGTAAGTTAAATAATATTTATAAGTACATTGATTCCCAAGTTTTGGTGATAGTTAAAATAAATCAAACTATCATTTTCTAAATAGATTTATAATTTTAAGCACAAATTATTTCTAAAACTATAAGATTTTTCTTCACTTTTCTAAACTATAATTTCAAAGCATTTAGTGTAAATCAATCTAATGAAATAACAAATAAATCAATGAACATTATGTATAAGGCAAAACATAATATTTTTGTTCTAAGCATAGATGTGTACAATTTAATGACACATCTTACACAAAGAATATTATGTTTATGCACTAATGAAGAACAAAGTGTAACTATGTTCTAACAATCTAAAATACAAGATATTTAAGATGAAAGAAATATATGAAGAAGAAAATTCCATAAACTTTGTTGCACAAAATGGGAAATCAAGATACAAAATAAACACTATCTAGTTACACATTGTTTCATCATCACCTTAATAATCTTAAAAAGATTAGAAACACATAACTAGAATAACAAATACAAACTAAAAATTACAAACATAAATAGGAAAATTTGGAGGAGAAACCCCCAAATTTTTCCTCTAAAAATACATAGAAAAAAATAAAAAGAAGAAGAAGATGAAGAGAATTGAGAGGTTTTTGAATGTGTAGAAACTTTGTGTAGAGTAACCTCTCTCTCTTGGACACCCTAAATGGTCTTCAAAACTCCCTATTTATAGCCAAAAATAAGGTATTAAAATAATCAATTTAAATTAATTAAATTGATTAAATTAATTTAATTAATTATAATATGATAAATATGGGTAAAATATAAGGTGTAATAATGATGTTTTGGGGTAAAATGTGTAGAAAGTGGGGTAAAATTGTGGTATTTTGGGACAAGGGGACAAATGGTACACTTAAGTTATTTATGGGCTCAAGAAAAAGAAAGAAGAAAATGGTTGTGGGCTGTGGCAGGTGCTGGGAATTGCTACTGGCGTGGGCCTTGTCATGGCAGCTTGCTGAAGGAATTTCATTGATGCTGCTTTGCTGTGCTCGGTTGGAGAAACAGGCGTGGGATGCTTGGTCTTTGGCTGGAGTGTGAGTGCATTGGCTGAAGGAATTGCTTTGCTTGGTGTAGGGATCCTTCGTGGGCCTTGGGCCATAGGCTTGGGCTTTAAGCTTTTGAAGAGATGCTTTCAAAAATGCCAAAGTTTCTTTGCTTTTTCCACAAAATTATCATCTTTCCTTTGATTTCCTTTCCTACAAAATAAATATAAAATAAATCATAATACAATATTTTCAATTATAAAATAAATCAATTTAATTTTTTGAAAATATTAATTATAACTTAATTTATATTTTACATTTAAGTTCAATAATACAACATTTTTTTACTTCTAACTAAACACAATAATTCGAATAACATTTTACAACAAAAATAACTATAAAAACACACAAAAATCTATAAAATTAAAATAAACTTAATAAATTCAAAATTACATGAAAACTTAATAAATCAATTAAAAACTCAAGAATTAAGCAACAATTAGCACATAAAAAGTGGTAAAATAACTCTATTTTGTAGAGTTATCACCTATCCTGCTGTGTAAGTTCTTTTTTCCATGTATTTGTAATTCTAATTTTCACTTCACATTTAATTCTTCTCACCATTATCTCAATTGTTGGGATACATTGATTCCAATAAACTTCATTCCGAGCTCTCCATATATGATAAACTAGCGCTGCAATGGTTGCAGCAAAAAATTTCTTCCTAAAGTCATTAATCTTGGACCGGAGCTATAAACCACTCGGCCATCTCTCCGAAAAATAATTTCTATTTTATTTTTTTTCCACTGAATAAGACATAGCGATATAAGTTGATACCATTACTATTTATATATATTATAGAAATACATATATATTATAGAAATACATCGATTATGAATCTATAGATCTAGCTATCTGTATATATAGATGCATGATCTAGCGTTCCCTTTTGTAAAGTCAAAAAAGTGTCCTCGATGCATTTTTTTTTTTACAATTTTTTGGCTGATAAAGAGATCAAATGGTATATAATTCTTTTATTGGTAAATTGGAGGATTAGAAACATGACTATTGCTTTCCAATTGGCTGTTTTTGCATTAATTGCTACTTCATCAATCTTACTGATTAGTGTACCCGTTGTATTTGCTTCTCCTGATGGTTGGTCGGGTAATAAAAATGTTGTATTTTCTGGTACATTATTATGGATTGGATTAGTCTTTCTGGTAGGTATCCTTAATTCTCTTATCTCTTGAACCTGGTCGTTCTAGGTCCAAAAACGACCCCTCCCCGAATTCTTTCAGGTTATAAGACACGTTCAAATTCAATACAATACAATATAAGATAAGTTAGAAGTTCCCAAAATGCAAATAACGAAAAAAATTCTAAAAATTAATGGGAGGGGTCAAACTTATTTGATTTGTCTTTATTTTGTAAAATTTTGCAAATTCAAAATTTATATTTATATATGTAATAAATATGCATTATGTATTATAATACATTATATTTATAATACATTATATTAAGTATAGAAATATTAATTATAGAAACCGTTGAAATGGAATAAAAAAATGTACTAAACTAAAGTTGTACATACAAATAAAATATTTATAAATAATAAATAGAGAGTATTTGGCTTCGCTCTGCCAAAATATGATCCATACTTGGGTATCACGAACAAAAACAAGTGCGGATATAGTTGAATGGTAAAATTTCTCTTTGCCAAGGAGAAGACGCGGGTTCGATTCCCGCTATCCGCCCAGGATAATGGGGTTAATGTATTTAATTTAATTTAATAGGATAAAGGATTAAATATAGTTGATTACGATAGTATATTGGTTCTTTCCTCCCACCCAAAAGGGGTTAATATTTAAATATTTTTATTATATATTTTAATTTTATATTAAAACATATTACTTTTCCCGGCGTAGCTTTGAGTCGGTAAAAGATACTTTTGTCCGCGCCGTTCGTTTTACGTCGACAAAAGTCCTATTAATGACCGACTTTCACAGTTAGCCTTTGTCCATGCAAAAACACGTCGACAAAGCCCAGAGGACCTTTTTCCGGCGTAAATCTGATTTTTTCTGGCGCAAAAACGCATCGGCAAAAGCAATCTTTTTTGTAGTGAAAGGATCTCAATTCTTATTTAAAGAGTGAGCTTATACGCTGCCTGCAACCCAAGAGAACTTGAGCTTTGCAAGTTCATATAATCCTAATAATACAGGTAACTCGTGGACTAGGGTTTATTCACAACCTGAACAACGTAAAAATTCGTGTTCAATCTTTTTCTTTAAGTTTTAGTTTAATTAATTGTTAGCAAAAAAGTTAGTCAACAATATATGTTTACATGTAACTTTTTGATCAAATAAATTTTTTAAATTCATAGTTTTAAATTAGATTTTTCTTAATATTTTATTACAATGAAATTCATTAGTATTATTTATAAGTATTGAAATGTGTTATATAATTCATTTTTTGTGTTATACTACAATTTAGTATAACACATTTTTTGTGTTATACTACACTTTAGTATAACAAATTATTTGTGTTATACTACACTTTAGTATAACACATTATTTGTGTTATATAATGAAATTTGCATAACAAAATTCTTTACTTATAAAAAGTGTTATTGTAATAGATATTGTTATCCCCAAAAATGGAGATTGATGACGTGGCAATAGAGGTGACAAGTAGCATGGAATAGTTGGGCGATCTGGCTTAGTAGTCGCCTAATACATCAGTGAAGGGTTTGAACTGCTTGAAAGATGTCATAACCAAGCCAAATGCACCCGAGGAGTCCAAATGGTATGCTCGGACCCTAGTCCGAGGAGATGCCCCAAGTGATTGGCTCAAACCCTAGTCCGAGGAGAGGCCAAGTGGTTGGCTCGAACCCTAGTCCGAGGAGAGGCCACAAGAAGTGTGGCGCGGACCTTGGTCCGAGGAGAGCCAAGGTGTGGCTCGAACCCTAATCCGAGGAGAGGCCAAGTGGTTGGCTCGGACCCTAGTCCGAGGAGAGCCAAGGTGTGGCTCGGACCCTAGTCCGAGGAGAGGCCACAAGAAGTGTGGCTCAGACCTTGGTCCGAGGAGAGCCAAGGTGTGGCTCGGACCTTGGTCCGAGGAGTACCCCTAAGATGTGGCTCGGACCCTTGGGCCGAGGAGAGCCAGAATATGTGTTCGGACCTTAGTCCGAGGAGAACCAAGGAGGGTGTGGTCGGATCTTGGTCCGAGGAGAGTAAGGGGTATGGTCCGTATGCAGGTGTCCAGCATGCATATGTCCGACCAGAAGACGATATTCATCAAATAAATGGACCAGACTATGTCAAATTCTCAGAAACGACTTCAGCAAGAATCGGTCTGGGCACCGCGGGAATCTCTCATTCCTCACTCAAATTGAGGAATCTGTTGTATTTTGAATATTTTGTGTAATTTAAATATAGTATAAATAATAGAATATCCCGATTCTATAGGGATATCAGTTTAGGATCCCAAGCCTATAAATAGAGGGTTAATGAGATCAAAAGAGGACTTTTGGCAATTTGAGATTGGGTCTGAGTTCTAGAGAGAGAAAGTGCGTTTTCCTTGAGAGAGAACCCTTTTTGTATTCCTAAACATTTACACTGAAGAAACTCAGTTGACACTGATTCATCTGATCTTGAGTGTAGATAAAGTAATAAAATCTCTAAGTGGATTAGGCTATTACCGACTGAACGGGGTTGAACCACTATAAAATCTTGTGTGTTATTTACTTTTCTTGATTAAATTGTCTGTGTCGTTTAAATTCTCTTGAAGGTTTGTCGTTATTGACGTTCTCACGTCGTTGGCTAAAAACACAGTCAACAGATATTATAACACATTTTTCGTATTATTTTAATATTTAGATAAGTTTAAATTCTCATTATATATTCATTTATATAACACTAATTTATTCTATTATATTTTAATTTTTTTATATAATTAAAATTAGTTTCTAATATATACTAACATCATCAAATGAACTTGATTTTCAAATAACAAATAGTAAAAACATTCAACATTATATTAACAATCCAATCTCTCTAGCACGAAGCGTCACTATTTCCTCCTCCAAGTTAATCCCTAATAACTGGCACTTCTTCAAGTTAATAAACAGTCCAGAAACAACACTAAAAACTTTCAGAATATCCAACAGAGCTGACAAAGACTCGTTATCCTCCACAAAAAATATCGTGTCGTCTGCGAACTGAAGATGGCTGACTTCCACCAAATCTTTCCCTACTTTGAAACCTCTTAACGCCGAGACGCTCTTGGCCTTATCCACCATCCTACCCAAAACATCAACCACCAAGGTAAACAGGAAAGGTGAGAGGGAGTCACCTTGGCGAAGACCTCTAGAACCCTCAAATTTGCCCCTCGGTCTCCCATTTAAAAACACTGAGAAGGAAGTAGAAGACAAACACCCCAGAATCCACTTTCTCCAAACTGCACCAAACCCTTTCTTTTCCATAACGAATCCCAAGAAATCCTAATCTACACAATCGTAGGCCTTAGCAAAATCAATTTTGAGAACCCAACCCTTCTTGCCTTTACTGCGATACTCCTCCACTGCCTCATTAGCCACCAACACTGTATCCAAGATCTGCCTGCCTTCTACAAAAGCTCCTTGAGTCTCTACTATTGTATCTGAGAGAACTCCTCTAAGACGTCCAACCAGGACCTTTGAAATAATTTTGTAGAGACTAGTAACCAAACTAATTGGCCTGAAATCTCGCACCCGACAATTGTCCAACTTCTTTGGAATTAGGCAAATGTATGTTTCATTGGTCCTCCGATGAATAACCCCATCCTTAAAGAAACCATCGAGCACTGCTTGGAGATCACTCTTGACCGTATCCCAATTATCCTGGTAGAAATCCAAGGAGAAACCGTCAGGTCCCGGAGCCTTAGACCCGTCACTATCGAAAACTGAACGACGAATTTCCTCTTCCGTGAACGGCCTCTCAAGGAGAGAGGACAAGAAAGAGGGAATAGGCTCCCAAGATATACCCTCAACACCACTCCACCTCCTAGGGACCGAAGAATACAACGAGGAATAAAAATCAACAATTGCCTTTTCAATATCCACGTCTTTGTCAAGGATTGTACCATCCTCTTGCTCAATTCTAGAGATGAAATTCCTAGCTTTCCGAGCGCTAAGGATACTATGAAAAAGCTTGGAGTTAGAATCTCCTTGTTTGGCCCATTGACATTTCGATTTAAACCAAACTCCTCTCTCCTCTTCAAAGACAACTTGCTGCCAATCCTCCGTAATCTTCCTTCGCTCCGAAAGAAGTTGATCGTTCCACTGACCACCTTCCTCTAACATATCCAACTCGAACATCCTTCTTTCCAGGGATTGCTTAAGCAAAATTCTTGAACTGAGAACCTCCTTACTCCAACCTTTAACTTTGTCTTTAACCAAAGATAGTTTTTCCATGAAACCATAGCCCGGCCACCCCATCAGCTTAGACGAGTTCCACCATTTATGACAAAGCGTCTTGAAATCCTTATGCCCAAGCCATGAATTATCAAATCTGAAAGGACTAGGGCCCCATGAAGGAGGATTGGAATCCAACACAATAGGACAGTGATCTGAGACAATACGAACCAACACTTCCTGACGAATGAAAGGATAGAGCTCAGTCCATAAGGGCGAAAATAAGAATCTATCGAGCCTACTACAGATAGGCCTCTGTCTGAAATTAGACCAAGTGAAGTGCCCGTTGTGGAGCTTAGGATCCACCAAATTCATCTCTCTAATCAACGCATCAAAATTCTTCATACTTCTAGTATTGGACACGTTGTTCAGTTTCTCATCTCCTCTCCTAACCACATTAAAATCTCACCCCAAACACCAGTGGCTGCAACAAATGACTTGCAAACCTGCCAACTCATCCCAAAAACTCTCCCGTTTACCATAAACCACCGGCCCATAAACCCCAGTAAACCATCAAGGGTTCTTACCCCCTGCTTCAATACGAATAGAAACGGTAAACTCCCTAACCAAGGAATCCGAAACAGAAACACTACGAGTATCCCATACAACTAACATTCCGCCTGATCTACCAATTGCCTGCTGGAAAATCCAAGCTTTAAATCTAGACCTCCAAATACTCCCTATAAAACTCTTGTCTATTTTAACCTTTTTCACCTCTTGAAGCACAATAAGGTCCGGATTGACCTTGCAAATGGTTTCCTTTATCGCCCTCCGCTTCTCTTTATTACCACTTCCTCTGACATTCCATGATAAAATCTTCATGAGAACTTTCGACACCCAATCATTCTCCTATTCTTATAATTCACATTAAACTCAAGTTTCTTAAGTTCACGGGCACTCCTTTTAGGCAAAGATGAAGGGGTTCCTTTCTCTTCCTCCCCTAGATTACTTGGTAGTAATGAAATTCCAAACGACTCCATCACCGGAATCAGCCTTGAAAGATTGTGAGTACTGTCCGCCTCTTCCGCAGTAATTTCCTCTAAACCCCCGCCCTCTTTATCAAAACCAGTTGCATGATCAGCCTCAAAAACTACCACTTCATCTTCTTCACACCACAACCTTCTAGTTTGGACTACAATATCTTCAATATCCTCCCTGTCAACATCAGAGTCCAAATCTAAATCCTCCTCCTCTGAGCTGCAAATCTCCGAAGGGCCATCTTCCCCAGGAATGCAGAACTCGTCCTCTGCCAAATCCAGTCTGGTGTCCATCGTTGTCTCTAACTATTCTTCTAAAAAAGAATTACCCACTGGAAATGAAACTTTAGGCTTACGTTGATACACTTTAAGACTCTTAGTTGAAAACTCAAGGCTAGTCTCTTCCTTATCTGACTTTTGAAGAGAAACCACCCCGTTGCTAGGAATCTTATCTGACTGATCTGTCCAAAGAAATACTCTGCCTTTGCCGAAAGCCTCACAAATTTTGGGGCTCCTTATTTTTCCAATAGGCTGAATCCATTTGGTCCTTAAATCCTTCATGGGCCGGCAGCCCACTCCTAAGTCCATCAAAGTTGGATTGAAGAGAGCCCTAAGGGTTTGATTTATTTTTATAGAAAAAGCCTTGTTTTCCAAAGTCAAGGCCCAGCCCTAATATCCATCATAAAAATCAATTTTGAACTGCCCTTTGGCCCACGTGGCTTTATTAAAAAGAAGGCTAAGACACGTGCCCTCCTCTTCCTTATTTGAGTAAGATAAATCTGTACATAATCTTTTGAAAATAGACTTTAAAGAGCAGCAATAATATTGTGTAACCCTCCCTAATTTTCTGCGCTCTGCCCCCTGAAATTCCGGAACCGAAATTAAATCCCCTAGCGACTGGGAAGCGATTTGGTTGACCTCCGAAAACACCTCAAACGCTGGACCCCCTGTCATCGGCACAACCGCACTAGGTGGACCCTCCTTCTGAATCTCCCCTGGCGGCTCCGGTATCTCTTGCACAGTCTTCGGACCCTGGGTTTTTTTTCTAACCCAGATCTTTCTGCCAACCCTCCTTGAGGAAACTGACGAAACTCCCATCTTTGCAAGCTTGGACAATCTTAAAGTAATGAAGTTTCCGTCATAAGGCAAAGAGAGGAATTCTGGAATGAAACCAGTCGGCTTACCCACTACTTTCAGCCGTGCAATTGACACATCTTTCATCTCTACAGTGTTCTTATCCACCTCCATAAATCCCCCGCATAAATTTCCTATCACTTTAAAAACATGCATGTTCCATAAATTCAACGGTAAACCTCCACTCCTATCCAATCTTGAGAGCAGGAAATCTTCTTCTCTAACAATTGAGCTTTCCAATTCCAAAGAGAAACAGAAATCAAGCAGTTATTCGGGATCTGGAACTCCCCTTTCGAGACTAAATCCTTTTGCAAAACGGCAGTGGGACAACAAAGAATGGCCCTGTCATCAGACAAGAATGATAAATCAACCAGAATCCCAAACTGCTTTTGGAAATTCCTTAGAACAACCTCCCATGCAGTAGCACTTCCAGATTGAATCACCATCACAGCAAAGCCTTTCCTCAACGACAATGCCTGAGAAGAGTGAAGCTTAAGAGATTCCTTACAATCAGCCGCACCATCAGCCGCACCATTCGCTGACACCACTTCTGCCCAGGATTGCTTAGAGACCCTAGGATCTGGACATATTTTGCAACTTGAATCCTTTTCCATTCTTCCAACCACCCCAATAAGGCACTTGTTCATCGTCATCCAGCTTGACTCCCATCCTTCATCGGGAATAATAACACTTCTGATCATTCTGTTCCGTAATGTGGAAACCTTGAGGAAAATGCCTCGAATATTCTTGAAACATTCAACAAAAATGACTATTGAGGAATTTCTATCAACCTATTTTCTTTGAATATGAAAGAAAACTTTGATTTGGTGTTGGTGTTGGTGTTATGCTCTCCGTTTGTGTGTTGTGTCTTATTTGTCAATTTTTTTGTTTTATTTGTTGTATTGGCCTTTACTATAATTTTGTTAAGTTTGCTAGTTGCTTGTCCAACTTTTGGCCATTGTGTTTCCAAGGGCTCTATAGTGACTTTACTAATTCGTTTAATTTCTGCAATAGAGATTGAGTTCCCTGTGTTATAATCTTTCTGAAATTGACAAGAGTATATATATTAATTACAGCCTTTTTCGTGAGGTTTTTGGGATTTAATTGTTGCTCTGTCTGCCCTAATATTTATATCTACTATCTATAACTAAAATAGAGGGATTTGAGAAGTGAAAATCCAACAACGTAAAAGACTTGGTAATTTATCCCTTTGTGGATGGAGCTTATGATTCAACATTTGGAAAACCATTTTAATTTCTGGTCTTTACAATCGGTCATGTTTTTTGGATTGTTTAAAATATCAAAAAGTATGAAAATGGATCAACACCTTGTTATCCTTTTTTGTAAAAAAATAATGAAAGCATATTGCAGAACTTTTTCTATGGTTGTCCTTTTGTTAGTTTGCTGTGTCAAGGCATGAATCTCAAATATCTATAACTCTAAGGGATTTGAACCAGGAAACTTGCCCACATGGATAGAATTTTTTTGAAATAAAGTGTGTGCTAACAAAATTGTTGTTGAAGGTTACAACTCTGACCAAGCTATGTTTTCTTAACCAACCTTACTCTGTTGTGCTTGATCCTATCCTATCAAATAAGGGTGCTATTTTTAGTTTGCTATTATTGTTAGGCTTCCTAAGTCATTGATAAAGTGTACATTGAACATATTTTATACAAGCATTCACTGTTTTCTATGGATTCTAGATTAAAAAAATCTTCTAAATTCTAGTAAAATCTTTTATCGATCATGCCATTATTTTGTGAAGAATCTTTTTTTGAGTTTACTTTTGTTTGTGATGGCTAAGAGGAGAGACCTTTATATTGCATTGTGAGTTATATTGCACTCATTTTAAATAAAAGTTGAAAAGGGAACATCCTCAATTATTAAGTTGATATTTAAATAATGAATAAGAAAGTACAATAGGGTGGAGTATATACGTTGTAGGAATTGGCTGATGTTATATTGCACTAAGAATTAGTTAATAAAAAAAAATTGGACAAACATTAAATAATAACCCAATTTCTATTCAGAAACACTTGGAAAATTAACAGGTCTAGTTTTTGTCATTATCTGATATATGATTCGTATGAGATAAGTAAGGGAAACTGTAGGTGTTACTCGTTCAATGTAAACAGAGAAGTAGGATTCTATTTCTCAATAAAACGAGAATCTGAGGTGGTAGTGAACATCCAACATTGAAATTTGACAGCTTGGAGACCAAGAAAAGACTATTATGGTTATATCAGGTATATTATTCTTTTTTATTTAATTTTATTATGTTTGTTACTCAAGCTTTTGTTCTTGTACACATCGTAACTATATAAAGTGAAGTTACGTTGAGATGTTATTGTTAGATAATGTACATGGATTTATACTGAAGTGACTTCGAAATTTTAGTACTTTTTATTTGATGATATTGCTATGCAGTTTAGAAAGACAAGTACAACTCCTATTTTGGAATAGAGAATAGAATGTAGTTATTTTCGAGTAATCCCATTCTTTGAATGCTAGATCGAAGCATTTGAAACTGGCACCAATTTAAATAATCAATTAAGCTCATTTATCAAAGGAAAGAATGATAGGACTCAAGTTGGCTAGGAGTGAATTGTTAGTATGGACATATGGCACTCTAATGGGAGGGGGGCATTGTTAGCACTGGGTTTGGGGCAGTTTAAAAGGGTACATATAGCCAACCTGGTCGAGTAGAGGAATGAGGAATTGAGTGAGTAGAATTGTGCTTTTACACTTAGATATTTCTCTTTCTATTTCAATAACACAATCTCTAATTGCTATTCTTATAGCTTTTACTACTATGGGCAATGAATATATTATTTTTTTCTCATACAAGGTGCATATTTACTTTAATGCTTCATAACTCTAAAATTAAAATAAAATTGAAAATAAGATTAGTTGAATTCATTAAATTCAAAGATGTTTCTTGCAACTTATCACCATGCTCTACTTTGGAATTTATAATATCTCCACTTTTTCAATTTTTATGAATTTCAAAATAAGTAAACAAAAATTTCTTTTCCGTTTAGATTCGGCATATTTATGCATACTTATATTTTTAAATATCTTTATTATATATTTTAATTTTATATTAAAAAATATTACTTTTCCCGGCGTAGCTTTGAGTCTGTAAAAGATACTTTTGTCCGCGCCGTTCGTTTCACACCGACAAAAGTCCTATTAACGACCGACTTTCACAGTTAGCCTTTGTCCATTCAAAAACACGTCAGCAAAGTCCAGAGGACCTTTTTTCAGCGTAAATCTAATTTTTTCTGGCGCAAAAACGCATCGGCAAAAGCAATCTTTTTTGTAGTGAAAGGATCTCAATTCTTATTTAAAGAGTGAGTTTATACGCTGCCTGCAACCCAAGAGAACTTGAGCTTTGCAAGTTCTTATAATCCTAATACAGGTAACTCGTGGACCAGGGTTTATTCACAACCTGAACAACGTAAAAATTCGTGTTCAATCTTTTTCTTTAAGTTTTAGTTTAATTAATTATTAGCAAAAAAGTTAGTCAACAATATATGATGTTTTTGCTGGTATTGACCCAGATTTGGATGCTCAGGTAGAATTTTGAGCATTCCAAAAACTTGGAGATTCAACTACAAGAAGACAAGTTGTAATGCCCCAAATATCCTAATAAGGTTTAGGACTTTGATTAGGAGGCCAGGAGGGCCATAATTGATTTATTATGGTATTTAATGATCATATGCATGTTAATGTAAATTATATTATTATATGATCATAAATGCATGCATATGGATGTATCTATAATGATAAGGGCATTTTGGTAATTTGGCCTGCTGAGGGCACATTTGTTAATTGGGTGCATGTTGTAATTTGTGAATGAGATTTTATTATTATGGAGATATATTCGAGCTATTCGGCATGAGACGGTCAAATATATGGATTAGCGGTTTTGTCATAACGGGGTCAATTTCGGGGTAATAGAAATGTTTATTTGGTGATAGATTGGGAGTATTTGAGATCAGGATGGAATTCTAGAAGTTTTGACTATAGTATCCCTGGGGGTGTTTTCGGGACCCCGAGCACTAGGTTTTATTTGAGGTTACTTAAGCTTGAAGTAGCTTCCCAGATAAGAACGTACGTTAGAAAACCTCCCGTTCTCTCTCTCGACAGTCCGTTATACCGTTTGAGTATTTTTTAGGAAATCTTGAGTTCTAGGAGTCGGAATCAAGCGAGGATCAAGACATAGCGATCCTAGGAAAGATTAGAAGATTCTTAACCGAAGGATTTGACGGAAAATAACCCAATCAAAGGTAATCTAAGTTTGAAGTTTTAAGTTTTTAAAGTTTTTAAGCTTAGAATTGGACTTTGTGAATTGTTGAGTTTTTGGTTAGATTGAACCTTGGGTTTTGAGGGTTTTGGAGTATTGGGAAGCTTGGGAACTTTGATTTGATGATTGGGGAATGTTTGGGTATGTTTTTGGAGGATTTGGAGTGCTTAAAACACGTTTGGGAATGGCCCAGGGTTGGGAGCCGCGGCCCTGTTCTTGAACGCCGCGGCCCTAGTTCGATGAAGCAGGTGTCAAGAAATTGGCCTTGCTGGGCGCCGCGGCCTTGATGGAGGGCGCTGCGGCCCAAGGTGCTAGGGCTGCAGCCCTTGCCCTGTTTTCACCCCGTTTGCTCGTTTTGACCCCGGAAACTTAGCTATGGGCCGCAGGAGTGTCCCTACTACTTGGATTAGGTTGGATTGATATCTTGGAGGCTAGATATTGGTGTGGAAACCTTTGATTATCATGTTATTGATGGTGTTCCATATTTGGTTATGATTAGGGTACCGCTAAGGGCTTAAAGGTTGATCGTTCTCAAGGGTCGTTCTTATATTGGTTCTAGCTCGAATCTGAGGTAAGAAAACTGCACCCTGTGTATATGTGACATGCATGGCGGTTATTGATGCATGTTGGTTGATCATTGAGTGTGACATGCATGGCTATTATTGATGCATGTTGATTGATTATTGAGTATGACATGCATGGCTATTCTTGATGCATGTTGGTTGATGATTGAACGTGACATGCATGGCTATTATTGGTGCATGTTGGATTGTTAAGTATGATGCATTTGATGCACGAGAAACATGTGATTGGGACATGCTTTGTATACTGAGTATGATATCGTTCAGAGCTTCAGCCTTTGTGTTTATGCATGATCCTAATTGTACTAGTACCTGTTTAGTAAGCATGCTGAATACCTTGTTTATGGATATTGAACATGTGATATATGTTTGGTGGCATGGCTTACCTGTGTATGGCACTGACCAGTCAGGGACCGACCCTAAAGTCGATGATCATGCATTGAATGGCTTTATGGCATTAATGCTGGACCGACCCTAAAGTCGATGAACTTATAAGCGTTTGCCTGGTCTAAGACCAGATGTTCATAGCCAGGGCATATGGCTCCGGTGACTGTTAGTCAAATGGCTAGGGGACGATGTCCATAGTTACGACTCTAGAGTCGGGAGGAAGGTTATGTTGGTGACCATTCACCATGCACCTATCCTGATCGAACTTATGAAAGGACAACCTACCAGTTAAGCCCTGGTGACCCTATCGTCACATGGTTAAAGGGTGCTGACCCCACATTTGTGACTCTTGTGTTAGTCACCTATTTGTTTGAACTGTTGGTCTTGAATAACCAATACAATTACTGTTGATATTATATCATGTTGTACTGTGTTTTCTTGCTGGGCTTCGGCTCACGGGTGCTATGTGGTGCAGGTAAAGGCAAAAGAAAGCTGGACCATCCTTGAGTTGGAGAGCTTAGGTGATGACGTGTACATATGCAGCTGCTCGTCTGCCACAGCCGAGGTTTCAAGAGGAACTAGGGTTGAACCCTGTTTTGCCGCTTAGAACGGCCTATTGTAAATATTTTCTGTAATAGACTCTGAAACTATATTTTTGAGATCCCAATGTATATATTAAACGTTCTAGTGAAACGTTACATCTTAACCAAAAATTTCAACCCCTAAACTGCTAATAATACTTAGTACACGATTTTGGCCAAATAACTCGATTAGCGAGTTTAGCACTGTTTACAAAGCACACCGTAACGGTCCCTGTAGTTGGGGCGTTACAACTTGGTATCAGAGAGAGCCAAGGTTTATGGTTCCTGAAGACAAGCTGGGCATGTACACTCATCACTGAAGATAGCTTCACTCAAGGAATGGTAACTATTTCTGTAGCTATGTGCATAGTTGTTTAAATAAAATGTAAATGCTTTACCTGCACATTGTATTAGGGAGCATGAGATTCTGATAGAGCCTAGCTCTTGACTATATGGTTATATGCTCCATGGAAATGTTTATGAACATGATTATTTGATTGCCTGCTCCATGAATATATTATTGTGATATTTGCATGCTGGGATTGGAGGCATGGTTTGAGTATTGGAAGAGCAGGGATTATGAGTAATGTATGAATGCCATGGGCATGTTTGTAGCACTGCAAGTGGTTTATGATTGTGGTGTGGTAAGATCTATCCCGTGGGGGAAATTCCTTGATATGCTTATTGTGATTCATGGATCAAGTTATTGACTGCAGATTCAATCGCCAGGTTTATATTCAAGGCAGGTTATGAGGCCTGGTGATAGTTATACAGGGGTTGGGAGTTACAGCCAAGGTATCAGTTCTTCGTCTACATCTATGAATGTTCAGTAGACGATTATAGATTTGCAATTAAGATTGCAGAGGCAGGAGGAAGAGATCAGGTATCTAAAGCAACAGCGGAGTCTGTTGGGGAGTACCTCTTCTTTTGCCATGCCGGGGGTGGCTTCAACTTTGGCTCAGCCTAGGATTGAGAGTAGATGGGAATTTCTCTATGGAAGATTCCTGAAGTTTTACCCTCCAATCTTTGAGGGAGGCCTAGATCCATTCAGAGCTGAGCAATGGATGGGCATGATCAGCTCCATTTTTGATAGTATGGGACTGGTGGGTCACGATAGAGTGATATGTGCTACATGTGTGTTGCGGGATGATGCCCGGACGTGGTGGGAGGTAGTATCCCAGACACGAGATACAACTGTGATGGATTGGAAAAAATTCAGGCAGCTGGTCAATAAGAGGTATTATTGTGATGCAGCTAAGACCGCTAAGATGAATGAGTTTCTAAATCTTGTTCAGGGTAATGTATCGGTGACCGAGTATGTTACTAAATTTGATGGGTTGGCCAAGTTTTCTTTGGATATGGTACCCACAGATATAGCTCGGAAGGAAAGGTTTGTTCAGGGGTTGAATCCTGGTATAGCTCAGGACATTAGAGTTGCCCCAGTGCATGAAGTCTCTACCTATGCTCAGGTGGTAGGGAAGGCTCTTGTTGTTGAGAGCATAGGACATCAGATTGGGCAGCAGAGTGCTGGAGAGCACGGAACTCAGAATGCGAGAAGCTCCATTCAGAAAAGGTATCTCCACTTATGGGAGTAAGCAAGAAGAAAAGTTGGAAGTCATACCCAGAATGCGCTCGGTGTAAGAAGCATCATTTGGGAGAATGCACAGCAAAGGCATGCTTCTTTTGCGGAATGTTTGGACATCGTAAGAAGAATTGCCCAAGGCTAAGAGAGCTTGAACAGAGGAGGATAGACAGCTCGATTCCAACTCGAGTGTTTATTCCAGGGCAATTAGAGTCTGAGACCGAGACTAGTTCCTCGGGGGTGACAGGACAGTTTACTAGCCCTGAGTTTTGAGTTATGCTGTTTGGCTTTGGTGCCATGCTTTTCTTTTGTTGGTATATATATAGAGAAAGGTATAAAGATGGTATATATGTGGATCACATGTTATGTTGTGATGGGAAATGTAATACAGTATTGGCAACTTAAGAGATGAGTTGGGTTATGGAAAGGACTCATCAGGGATTCTGATAAAGCTGGTTATGACAGGCTTTGGTTTGATCCATGGTTTGGATTGGGTAAGTAATTAAAGAGCAATCGTGAATGACAAGGAAAGTATTGTAATTCTTGGGCTTGGGAGTGGAGAGCCTTGTGTTAGTTGGTATGGTGCACGGTTCTGTATGCTTATGATACTTGTAGCGAGAGCTAGAGTTTTGCGCAGGGGGATGTGAGGAGCACTTAGCTAGCGTGATGGATATCACCTGGATTATACCAGGGAGATCAGGATAGACTGGATTAGTATGTGGGTTCTGAATGTGATACCAGATGGTCTGTCAAGGCTTCTTGTTATAAAAAGACTAGAATGGTGATTGGAGTATTGTCAGAAATAGAATCAGATGTAAGTACTGTATTGAGTGGCTCAGTGGAGTTATAAGAATTAAAAGGTTTAGTTGTTGAGTAAGATGGAATTCTTTAAGGTTGATCTTGGATCTGGTTAGGACCAGCTAGAGATCAGGGAGAGGAAGTTATATAAAGGATTGTGTTAGTATTGGTTTGGAGCACTGCAAGTGCTGAATATGTCTTGAGAATTGGTTTAACGCTAAGTGTTTGTGAGTCAGATGAATAGAGCATTCAAAGGTTTATTTGAATGGGATTTATGATCGTTTTAGATGATGGTAGAGTGGTGTTTTCTCTGCGGAGAATTGCCAAGAATGAAGAGTGCCTTGGGGATAGGAGTGTCCATGGTTGGTAAAGATATTTCAGGTGCCTTGGGGAAAAATGTGTTGGGTCTTTTATAGACCAGGATCAGTTAGTGGATTGTTATGACATCCTAGTGGTAGAGGAAAGTGACTGCCTATGCAATATGTTGACTAAAGAATCTGAGCAGGACTGGAGTAGAGTTTCTGGTGGGCCAGGTGGCCAGTTTATTGTTTGAGATTATTATCTCAAGAAAGATTAAAAAGGAAAGATAGTTAAGTGAGCCACAGATGGGCAAGGTTGAATGGAAAGCTTTAGTTGGATTAGCTAAGAGTTGTGCAGCGAAAGATATGGATTTGTTCTGGTATAAAGATCGAACTCGGGATCTGATGGACATTGGGATTAACTGAGAGATTCTGGATGAATCTCATGCTATTCTTTTATTCGCTTCATTCAGGCATCGTGAAGAGGTAACAGGATGTGAAAGCTTTATAGTGATAGCCTGAGGTGAAGAGGGACGTAATGGGATGCGTATAAAGCTCTTAACCTGTTAACAGGTTAAGACAGAATATCAGGAAACGGCAAGGCCATTACAGCCTTTGGGTAATTCATAGTGGGAATAAGTGAGCATCGCGATGGGATTCGTGATGGGACTCCCAGGTTGATGGATCAGTATGAGTTGACATTGAGTCATTGTGGACCGGTAGTCCAAGTAAGGTCATATTATCACTACGGATAAGAGAATAGTACAGCTAATCAGTATTCGAGTTCTTTGGTGAAAAAGGATAGAGTGCCTTCACGGAACTCAAGGTCTGTCTTATTAGATGAAGACTTTATTGTGACTTCCAAGTTTTGGGAAGGTTAGAAGGTGATGATTAAATAGATGGAACTCAATACAGTTTATTACTCTCAGACTGGTGGCAAATCAAAGAGAGAGGATTATCCAATTATTATTGAAGAAACATCTTATAAGATGAGCAAGGTAATATAACCGCACAAAAAATAAGCATAATAGACAAAATAAGGGAAAAAATTAGAAACTCTAGAGTAGTACGTTCCTTCTCCCAAGTTTGCTTCTCATTGTTCATCTTCTCTTATCTTAAATAAATTCAATATCTTTTTTTCCTGATAGTGAAATGAATATCTAACCAAACACAATATCGTATAAATACTGAAGTTTGTTTTGCTGTGTTTTCACTTGATATAGGATTTAGGCTGTCGTTTTTTTTTTAAATATATAGAATGTATGCTCTTTCAACCTATTTTCTTTGAATATGAAAGCAAACTTTGATTTGGTGTTGGTGTTCTGCTCTCCGTTTGTGTGTTGTGTCTTATTTGTCAATTTTTTTGTTTTATTTGTTGTATTGGCCTTTACTATAATTTTGTTAAGTTTGCTAGCTGCTTGTCCAACTTTTGGCCATTGTGTTTCCAAGGGCTCTATAGTGATTTTACTAATTCGTTTAATTTCTGCAATAGAGATTGAGTTCCCTATGTTATAATCTTTCTGAAATTGACAAGAGTATATATATTAATTACAGCCTTTTTCGTGAGGTTTTTGGGATTTAATTGTTGCTCTGTCTGCCCTAATATTTATATCTACTATCTATAACTAAAATAGAGGGATTTGAAAAGTGAAAATCCAACAGCGTAAAAGACTTGGTAATTTATCCCTTTGTGGATGGAGCTTATGATTCAACATTTGGAAAACCATTTTAATTTCCGGTCTTTACAATCAGTCATGTTTTTTGGATTGTTTAAAATATCAAAAAGTATGAAAATGGATCAACACCTTGTTATCCTTTTTCGTAAAAAAAAAATGAAAGCATATTGGAGAACTTTTTCTATGGTTGTCCTTTTATTACTTTGCTGTGTCAAGGCATGAATCTCAAATATCTATAACTCTAAGGGATTTGAACCAGGAAACTTGCCCACATGGATAGATTTTTTTTGAAATAAAGTGTGTGCTAACAAAATTGTTGTTGAAGGTTACAACTCTGACCAAGCTATGTTTTCTTAACCAACCTTACTCTGTTGTGCTTGATCCTATCCTATCAAATAAGGGTGCTATTTTTAGTTTGCTATTATTGTTAGGCTTCCTAAGTCATTGATAAAGTGTACATTGAACATATTTTATACAAGCATTCACTGTTTTATATGGATTCTAGATTAAAAAAATCTTCTAAATTCTAGTAAAATCTTTTATCGATCATGCCATTATTTTGTGAAGAATCTTTTTTTGAGTTTACTTTTGTTTGTGATGGCTAAGAGGAGAGACCTTTATATTGCATTGTGAGTTATATTGCACTCATTTTAAATAAAAGTTGAAAAGGGAACATCCTCAATTATTAAGTGGATATTTAAATAATGAATAAGAAAGTACAATAGGGTGGAGTATATACGTTGTAGGAATTGGCTGATGTTATATTGCACTAAGAATTAGTTAATAAAAAAAAATTGGACAAACATTAAATAATAACCCAATTTCTATTCAGAAACACTTGGAAAATTAACAGGTCTAGTTTTTGTCATTATCTGATATATGATTCGTATGAGATAAGTAAGGGAAACTGTAGGTGTTACTCTTTCAATGTAAACAGAGAAGTAGGATTCTATTTCTCAATAAAACGAGAATCTGAGGTGGTAGTGAACATCCAACATTGAAATTTGACAGCTTGGAGACCAAGAAAAGACTATTATAGTTATATCAGGTATATTATTCTTTTTTATTTAATTTTATTATGTTTGTTACTCAAGCTTTTGTTCTTGTACACATCGTAACTATATAAAGTGAAGTTACGTTGAGATGTTATTGTTAGATAATGTACATGGATTTATACTGAAGTGACTTCGAAATTTTAGTACTTTTTATTTGATGCTATTGCTATGCAGTTTAGAAAGACAAGTACAACTCCTATTTTGGAATAGAGAATAGAATGTAGTTATTTTCGAGTAATCCCATTCTTTGAATACTAGATCGAAGCATTTGAAACTATCACCAATTTAAATAATCAATTAAGCTCATTTATCAAAGGAAAGAATGATAGGACTCTAGTTGGCTAGGAGTGAATTGTTAGTATGGACATATGGCACTCTAATGGGAGGGGAGCATTGTTAGCACTGGGTTTGGGGCAGTTTAAAAGGGTACATATAGCCAACCTGGTCGAGTAGAGGAATGAGGAATTGAGTGAGTAGAATTGTGCTTTTACACTTAGATATTTCTCTTTCTATTTCAATAACACAATCTCTAATTGCTATTCTTATAGCTTTTACTACTATGGGCAATGAATATATTATTTTTTTCTCATACAAGGTGCATATTTACTTTAATGCTTCATAACTCTAAAATTCAAATAAAATTTACTTTAGTTTAATTGACAAGTATTGATATATTTTTCTTAATTCCATATACTAACTCATCATTATTTTTTTAAATACTATATGAGGGTATTGTTTTTACCTCAAGGAAAGCAATTTGTTTTAATGTCATAACTCCTTAATTTCTAGCTACATAATTTTTTTTAAAGTTTTTATTTTCCTTATATGAAGATGAGGAATATATATATATATATTTTATGGAATAGATATTTGTATTCATAGACATTCATATGTTCTTATATAGAAAAATGCAAGTATAGCTATATGTAAAATTGTATATCTAATTTAATGCTAGGATATTTGACAATGCCAATAGTTTGAAGGTGTTGAGGAATATATATAAAGTACTCTCTCTTTCTGTGTTTAGTTATTGGGTTTTCAATATCAAGGAGGGGAGGTTCTACTTTTGGTTGGTATTCTTGTAGTGGTATTTTCAATTATTGACTGTTCTTTGACATTAAGCGACCTATATATATAAAATCAATTGGAAATGAAAGTTACCTTAACAAGCATATAGACAAACAACACACATGTTTTCTTCCTTATCTCACCACAGCACACAAATTTCTCAGATCCTACTTCACTAAGACACACAAGGTCTCAACCTTCCGTTATCACCCCAGCACACAATAATAATCTCATAACCTACTTCACTATGGATGAATATTTAAGATATTCAAACTCCTCTAATATTTCAATAATATAAAACCAAGGTAAAAGGAATACCTCTTGCAAACAAAAATAAGAGTCTTCCGTAAAAAATTACTTGCACACCAAGTATCTTGCCTCTTCTTTTGAAGACAGCCAACTATAAAAGTTCCAACTAAAGAGAAAAAAAAACTTAGCATTAAATAAAATAAATAAATAAAATTAAATAGGCAAGGACAATATATAGCAAACATTTATTAGAATAACATCAGATTGAGAAACGAAATAGAGATGGAGTTAAATCTTCTTATTTGGCTAAAATGAAATTATAAAGAAAAAGACAGTGATGTAAAACTTTTAATGACATGAAAAAGAATAAAATTTGAATTTATTTGAACATAAAACAAATTGGAAATGAATTGTTCCATACAAATCATAGAAGGAATAGAGTAAATAATCACTAACAATAATGCCTAATACAGTTAGTGTTAATTCTCATATCAAGAAAAGCCAAAAAATATCATTTAGATAGAAGAAGATATCCATCAAGTTGTGTAAATTCACACAAAACACCAACTGAGAGAATCAAAAGAAAAGAAAAAATTCTCTACCAGTAGTCATTTGCCACTCACACAATAAATAACACACAAGTCTATTGAGTATTTTGTACTTATTGAGACATTCACTCAAACACCTAGAATGCATAAACTATAATCTATAACAATAAGAATAATTCTCTACCAGTAGTCATCTAAAAGCTTCTTAGAATAGATAAATGATTAAGCATATATAAACAGAGTATTGATCAAAACATGAATCAAAATGACTAAACAGATGCCTTATGTTGTTGCATAGCTTGTCAGCACATTTGTAAGCAAATTTTTTGGTTGGTCAAAATTAGGCAAATAAAACATTCGATGCTTCTAATTGGATTTTGACATTTATGAGAAGGTACTCATGTAGCCAATCCAAGACAGGGTTTTGGCTCCCCTTTAGATTTTCAGAATGGGACAAAGCTTTACTCACATGTCATTATCTTCAGCATCTACCACAACCAACAAAGCTCATTCCACACTATATTTTTACTGGACAAAATATACCACTGATAAAGACTTATATTTTAAAGCGTGGTTCTCAGGTTCCCCTCTTCCATGGCGCGGAGAAGAAAACCTGGGCCGAAGCTTGTGAAATCTGCAACAGCTACGGAGCTTCCTTCATCCAATAGTGAGGAACCAGTTATTCACCAGCCTGTATCATCTACGAATGCTGATCTAGACGCTACAGAAGAGTACGAGTGCGAAACCAAGAGTCTGGGTAATGGATCACAAAGGGATTTCGAATTTGCTACAACACCTACGAAATCGAATTGGGCGGCTGAGGTTGAGGATCAACCTTTCGTGGACTCAGCTAAGGAAGCTTGGGCAAAATTCCAAGAATCTCTTCCATCTCACGGATGCACAAAACTTCACTACTCGGAACCATATCAAAAGGATGGCCAGGTCATTGCGAAATTGGACATGGATGAAATTGAAGTAGAGGCGTCATTCTGGAACTCAGCTGTGATTTGTGTAGAGATAGGGGCGAACCCACCTCTACCAGTGTTTGAAGGATTTATAAAGCGGATTTGGGGAAAGCTTGGAATTATGAGTATTGCCCGAATGAATTCTGGGTTTACTATGGTTAAATTCAGAGACGAAGCCATGAGGGATTTATTCTTAGAATCAGGAGTGGTGCATTTTGACAAGAAACCAGTAGTACTTCGCCCATGGACTACTGATATCGAATCACTGAAATCCATCAAATTTGTTCCTGTTTGGATTCGGCTGCCTGACCTTGGTTTACAGTACTAGGGAGTGAATTTCTTAAGTGCTCTAGTTAGCACAATAGGTAAGCCTATCATGATTGACAAAATAACTCAGAATCGTTCAATGATTAAATTTGCTCGCATTCTAGTTGAGATGGAGATTTCAGATTCTCTCCCAAAGTTTATCAGCTATTTCAATGAGAAGGGTCAAATTGTAGAGCAGGTCATAGACTATGAATGGCTTCCAACGAAGTGTTCCAACTGCAAGAAAGTGGGACACTCTGTCTCCTCTTGTAAATTCGTCACTGAGTCTGTTTGGAAGCAAAAGGATCTGAACCAAAAGGAAAAGATGGCTGTGACTGATAATACAGATCATCCTGAGGTGCAGACAACTTCTCCACCAAGTGGAAAAAATCCCAAGATGAAGTCCACAGCTCTGCCCAGTGGAAAAATTCCTGAGACTTCTATAAATACCAGCCCGGTTTCTAATACTGTCATTACTCATGAGCATCACTCAGATACCATTCAGCCTTCTCCCACTCAAGATGAGGCTCTATGGATTTCTCCAAAAATAGCTAGAGTCAAAAAGCAAGGAGCCCAGATTTCGGTTAAACATAACTTAAATCAGTTTACTGTCTTGCAGGATTGTCAAAAACCAGCAAATGCAAGGCCTTCTTCATCCAAAAATTATGGATAGTAGCAACATAATGAGTTGGAACGTTAGGGGTCTGAGTAAATTGAATAAACAGAAGTTGGTTATGGAAGTTTGTCGGTTGAATAAAGTTGGAATTGTGGCTCTCCTTGAAACAAAAATCAAGGGAGCTAAAATTAAAGAAGCTATGAGTACTGCTTTTTCTGGTTGGGACTTTTACAGTAGTGAGGCTGTGGAAGGTCGTATTTTTGTGATTTGGAGATCTAATTTGGTGCAGCTTGCAGTGTTACAAGAGAGCGATCAGTTCTTACACTGTCAAGTGAGACTTTCTAATAAGACAGATTTGTGTCTTACTTTTGTTTATGGTTCTAATAACCTGGAGATTAGGAAAATTTTATGGAATGATTTATCCCATCTGATTTGTCCTAGCAAAGCATGGATGATTCTTGGATATTTTAATGTTGTTTTGACTCCGCAAGACAGATTGGGGGGCAGGCCAATCACTGTGAAAGAAATGGTAGATGCTCGGCAATGGTACGATCTTGGTCTGGTTGAAGCAATGAAGATTTTGGGTCCTTTCTATACCTGGTCTAATAATCAAGAAGGAGATTCTCGCATATTCTCCAAGTTGGACAGAGTTTTCATTAACGATTCTTGGCTGGAGAAATTCCCATCAGTCACAGCTTATTCTCAATGGGAGATTGGTTCTGTCCATACTCTAATCCTGATAAAGAATATGCATGCTTTAAGAGTTGGGGTTCAACCTTTCCGATTTTACAATATGTGGATCACTCACCCTCAGTTTAGAATTCAAGTTCTTTCTAATTGGATGTAATCTTTAAGATTCAAGGGCAGAAAACTTGATCAAATCTGCTGGAAACTCACAAGGCCAAAGCATATATTGAAAAAATTTAATTGGAAAGTAGTGGGGGATGTAGCTTGCAATTATGAGAGGAGTAAACAGTTATATCAACAAGCTCATGCTAAGTGTTTTGCTGACCCTTCCAATCTGGTGCTTTGTCAAGAGGATAATGAAGCTTTTACTGAGTTTAAAAGACAAGAGAAAGTGTATGCTAGCTTTCTTTGCCAAAAAAGTAAAATTGATTGGCTGAGGTTTGGGGATGACAATTCTTCCTTTTTTCATGCTAGTCTAAAGAAAAGGAAGTTAGCCAACTGAATAGTCTCTTTTGTTACTACTGAGGGACAGATTGAAGATGACTATGATAAAGTTACAGCTCACTTTCTGCAGCACTTTAAAAAAATTTTGGGCTCTCCCAGTCATGCTACAGGGATGATTGATCTTCAAGCTATTCAGTTTTGAACAGTGATGCCCAGCTGAATTTGATAAAGCCATTCACTGTTAAAGAGGTTAAAGCCGCGATGTTTAGTATCCATTCTCTTAAAAGCCCAAGTCCGGATGATTATGGGGCAGGTTTTTTTAAAGCGTTATGGAAAGATATTGGTAAGGAAATTGTTATGGCTGTTCTGGAATTCTTTGAGACATCTAGTATACCTCAGCCTTTAAATAATACTATTTTATCTTTAATCCCGAAAGTGACCCAACCAATGGCTGCTTCAGATTTTAGGCCTATTGCTTGCTGCAACACTATATATAAATGTATATCTAAACTGTTGTGCAATAGGCTCAACTTTGTCAAAAACCGTTTTCTTGCCCATAATGTGCTTATCAGGGGGCCTTTGTCAAAAACCGTTTTCTTGCCCATAATGTGCTTATCCTCCAAGACTTGCTCAAAGATTATAACAGGAAGAATTGTTCCCCAAGATGTCTTATGAAGATAGATATAAGCAAGGCTTATGACTCAATTGACTGGGATTTTTTGGAAAATCTTCTCAATGCTCTTTGCTTTCCAAAGAGGTTTATTAGATGGGTCATGGTTTGCCTAAGGGGTACTTCCTATTCCTTGGTGATGAATGGAAGTATTCAAGGCCATTTTCAAGGAGCTAGAGGTCTTAGACAGGGAGACCCAATATCGCCCCTACTGTTTGTCATAGTAATGGACTATCTAGCTCGCTTGTTGTTAAAGGCTTCTAAGGAAAAAGACTTCAAATTTCACCCCTTATGCAAATCCTTAAATCTGGTCAGCCTCTGCTTTGCCGATGACCTCCTTCTCTTTTCCAAGGCTAACCCGAATTCAATCAATATATTACAGCAAGTTTTCACAGATTTTACTAAGGCTTCGGGTCTGTCTATTAATCATAGTAAGTCTAAAATTTTTTTTGGTGGTATTTCTGATGGGGACAAACATTCCTTGTTGCAGATCTCACACCTGTCTGAAGGGCAGTTCCCTCTGAACTACTTAGGGGTTCCTTTGAGACCTACAAAATGGAGAGCCATTGATTGTGAAATTATACTTGATAGAATGAGAACTCGGCTATCTGGTTGGGCTAATCATCACCTATCCTATGCAGGTAGGGTTCAACTTATTAATTCAGTTTTGATGGGGATTCGAGCCTATTGGATGCATATTTTCATGTTGCCTCAGAAAGTAGTCAAAGCAATAGACAGTCTGTGTAGAAAATTTCTTTGGGGTGAGAAAAATAATAGAAGTAAATTTCATAGGGTCTCTTGGGATCAAGTTTGTAAACTGAAATGCTGTGGTGGTTTGGGTTTCAAAGATAGTGCTTCTTGGAACAAGATTTTGTTGGCTAAATTCATTTGGGTTGTCTCTTCCAAGCAGGATATGCTTTGGGTTAAATGGCTCAACTGCATTTTGTTAGGCCTCCAACTCACATCACTTATGTTAGACGTAAGAAACAAAGGTGCTGATTCATATTCTGGGGTTATAGAATTGTAATGGGTTGCTATTAATTACTATTATGTTATGTAAGTTGTGTGTTATTGCTGTCAGTTTTGGAATGGGAATAGGTTGTGGTTTATTTTATAAATAGGTAAGGGATTGGTTTGTAAGGGTATCCTAGAGTGAGTTGTTGAATGTGTGGAGAGTTGGTGGTCTCTCGAATACCACCAGTGGCTGTGAGAGTGTATTTTTCCTATTCCTCTTAATAGAAATTCCATAACTTTTGTTCTTCAATTACTTACTATCTTGCTAGTGTTGTGCTTGGTTTCTGGTTTGTTCTTGCTTATTTTTTCAGGTCTTAACAGTGGTATCAAAGCAATCTCCTTCCTGGGCTATGGCGGGCGTGAAACGGGTGGAGAACCGAGTCGACGATTTGGAGAAAAAATTGGAAGCCATTCACACTGAATTTGGCCAGCTGCGATCTGAGTTCCAGGGACTAGAAATTGAAAAACTACACAACGGAATCGATAAAATTCTAGACCTGGAGTCAAGTATTTGCGCCCTTGTTAGGCAGTTCGATGACTTTATTCATCAAAGGCCCAACTTGGGTCCTCAACCTTCTACTGGATCTGGTGCGAGTCCGAATTCAGCGGCAACTTCTAATAGTGATAAGGAGAAGAGTATGGACGTCGAAAATTCTGCGGAGTTACTTACGCCTAGAAACTCGTCTGATTTGTTACCCAGGAAGTTGGAGCTGCCCATTTTCGATGGGGTTAATCCAGATGGATGGTTGTTTCGTGCTGAGAGGTATTTCGACATCAACCACATGCTTCCTTCAGAGAAGCTTCGCGCAACAGTGGTGTGTCTTGAGGGTGATGCTCTTTCGTGGTATTATTGGGAGGATGGAAGACGACCTTTTCGCGGCTGGAACGAATTCCGTGACATGCTTCTCGAACGTTTCCGGTCATCTCAAGAAGGGTCACTTCACGAGCAACTTTTTTCTCTTCGGCAACTCACCACAGTTTAGATGTATATAAAGCAGTTTGAAATACTTTCAGCCCCTCTCCGTGATTTATCGGAACAAGTATTGGAAAGTATTTTTATAAAAGGGCTACGTGATGACATCAGGGCTGAACTCAAAATTTTGGAGCCCATGGGCCTTGTCAAGAAAATGAAATTAGTCCAGAAAATTGAAGACAAAAATCAGGCCCTTTTGTCATACCGATCTGGACCCAATTTATCAATGGGGCAGCGTACTCCTTCTGGTGCTACTTTCACTCACCGATCTTCTCACGCATCCACCATACCTGTTAATCGACCAGTTTCCTCTAATATATCAGTTTCAAAGCCCCCTAACCAATCTTCTTTTCGCAGATTAACTGATGCAGAGATGCAAGCCAGACGAGAGAAGGGATTTTGTTTTCGTTGTGATGAAAAATTTAGTCCAGGACACAGCTGTAAGAAGAAGGAACTTCAAGTTTTATGGGTCAATGAGGAACCAGAAGATTCAGGTGATGATGAACTGATCGCGAAAGCCACTACCGACAACTCAGTGGTGGAGGATGAACCAAAATCTCCAATGTTATCCCTTTCTTCCTTAGTGGGTCTATGCTCTCCACACACTATGAAGGTGCGTGGGCTGATTGGCAAACGAGAGGTTGTGATTTTAATTGATTCTGGAGCCTCACATAATTTTATTTCAGCAAGCCTAGTTGAAGAGATAAAATTACCTATTAGCCATACACGAGAGTTCGGAGTCGCTATGGGCAATGGTGATGAGGTTCGTACTATGGGGGTATGCCGACAAGTTTGCTTACACCTGGAACAATTTGATGTGATTGCAGATTTCTTTCCTCTGCGTTTGGGCAGTTCGGAAGTAATTTTGGGGTACCAATGGTTGTCTACTCTTGGGGAATCTTACATGAACTAGGGTACCATGTGTATGAAGTTTTCAGTGGGAGGCTCGAGGGTTAAGCTTCAGGGGGATCCTTCTTTGAGCAAAGCTCAAGTTTCCTTAAACGCCATGATGCGAACGATCACTCATGAGGGGCATGGTCTGCTGTTGGAACTTGGGCACATGACTTTATTGGCACCTGATTTGGATAACTCGGCTTCGCCAGCTATATCGTCGCCAACGGTGGCCACTCTCTTAACTAATTTCAGTGATGTCTTCAACATGCCTTCTTGCTTGCCCCCAACTAGAGTCAAGGACCATGCCATTATTCTCAAGGAGGGCACCTCACCAATTTCGGTTCGTCCTTATCGATATCCTCAGTTTCAAAAAGATGAAATTGAGCGGTTGGTGGCTGAGATGCTAGCGGCTGGGATTATGCAACCTAGTTCGAGTCCGTATTCTAGCCCAGTTTTATTGGTGAAGAAAAAAGATGGGAGTTGGCGCTTTTGTGTTGACTATCGTGCTTTGAATCGAGCAACAGTTCCCGATAAATTTCCTATCCCTGTTATTGAGGAATTATTGGATGAATTAAATGGAGCCCGAGTATTTAGCAAGATCGATCTTAAATCCGGATATCCTCAGATTCGTGTCCGTGGAGAAGACGTGCCCAAGACTGCTTTCGCACTCATGAAGGGCATTACGAGTTTCTTGTCATGCCGTTTGGGCTTACCAATGCCCCCTCCACTTTCCAATCCTTGATGAATGAGGTTTTTCGTGAATATCTCCGAAAATTTGTTCTTGTTTTCTTTGATGATATTCTGATATACAGTTCATCTGAAGAAAGTCATATTTATCACTTACGGTGTGTTTTTTCTTTATTGCGTGCAAATCAATTGTATGCTAATTCTAAGAAATGTGTTTTTGCTCAAACAAGGATTGAGTATCTAGGGCATATCATTGATGATACCAGAGTCTCAGTTGATCCAACAATAGTACAAGCCATGGTGGACTGGCCTCAACCAACCAGTCTTCATTCCTTACGAGGTTTTCTAGGCCTTACTGGCTATTATCATCGTTTTGTGCGAGATTACAGCAAGATCGCATGGCCATTAACTCAGCAACTGAAGAAAGATGCTTTTGGGTGGAATGCGGAAGCGGAGGCAGCTTTCCGCCAACTTAAAGAAGCCATGGTTAGTGTACCAGTGCTTGCGCTACCTGATTTTTCTAAGCAATTTGTGATTGAATCAGATGCATCTGGTTTTGGGTTGGGAGCTGTCCTTATGCAAGAAGATCGTCCCATTGCTTTTTACAGTCACAAGCTCAGCTCTGTCTCTCGCATTAAATCTGTTTATGCAATTGTTTTAGCTATTAAGAAGTGGCGCCCATATCTTCTTGGTCAAAAGTTCATAGTTCGTACAGACCAACGCAGCTTAAAATTTTTATTAGATCAGCGAGTTGTCGATGGCGAGCATCATAAATGGTTATTAAAGCTTATGAGCTATGATTTTGACATTCAATACAAGCCAGGAAGTGCCAATACTGCTACTGATGCCCTTTCACGATTACCAGTTGAAGTCTCGCTGGGTACACTTTCTGCCATAATCATTCAAGATTTTGAGGAACTCAAGGAGCAAGTTGATGCTGATGCCTTTCTTTCTAATATCAAGCACTGCGTGCAGCAAGATCCCACTTCTTATTCTGCATATTCACTTGTTGGGGGCCATTTGAGATACAATGGGAAACTCGTTTTACCGGCTGATTCTTCTTATATTCCATTATTTCTTCGCGAATTCCATTGCGGGGTGGTCGGAGGGCATGTTGGAATACGTCGTACTTATCATCGTTTGGCAGCTGAGTTTCATTGGAAAGGCATCAAAAGATCTGTCCAGAATTTTGTTGCTGCATGTGATGTTTGTCAACGCAGCAAGTATGAAGCCATGTCTCCAGCTAGACTTCTTCAACCCGTTCCAATTCCAAAACAAGTTTGGGATGATATTACTATGGATTTCATTGAAGGCTTACCTAAATCAAAAGGGTATGATTCTATTCTAGTAGTTGTCGATCGAATTTCCAAATATGCACACTTTATTCCTTTGAAGCATCCATTTTCTGCCCCTTCTGTGGCGGAAGTTTTTATTCAGGGTGTGGTTCGCTTGCATGGCGTACCTCGGAGTATTATTTCTGATCGGGATAAGATATTTATGAGTCTTTTTTGGCGGGAGTTGTTCTCTTTGCAAGGCTCTGAACTCAGACGAAGCTCCTCCTATCATCCACAAACTGATGGCCAATCCGAGGTGATCAACCGGGGTTTAGAAACCTATTTGCGTTGTTTTGCTTTGGATAAACCCTCTCGTTGGTCTGCATGGCTATCTTGGGCTGAATATAGCTACAATACCTCTTTCCACTCTTCGGCAGGCATGACACCTTTTAAAGCTCTTTATGGTCGCGACCCTCCGCCCTTGATCCATTACGAGTTAGGTTCTGCTGCCAATGCTGAAGTAGAGCAACAACTGATTCAACGTGATGTAATTTTGACGGAGTTAAAGTCTCACCTTTCTCGAGCCCAACAAAAGATGCAATCCTTTGCTGATTCGAAACGTCGTGATGTGAATTACGAGGTCGGGACCTTTGTTTATGTTAAACTCAGGCCTTATCGACAACAGTCCCTCGCTCGCAAAATCAATGAAAAACTAGTTCCCAGATTTTATGGCCCCTTTGAGATACTTCGTCGCATTGGAAAGGTCGCATATCAGCTTAAGTTACCCCCTACATCCAAGATTCATGATGTCTTCCATGTCTCTCAGCTTAAGCTAGCAGTGGGTAAGCATGCATCTTTTCCTGCTATTCCTATTCATCTCTCTTCTGACATGGAGCTTTTGGTGGAACCATTGGAGGTGGTTAGTGTGCGATCCTCCACACATCCCAACTATACGGGTACTGAGGTTCTCATCAGGTGGAAGGGGCTGCCAGCTTTTGAGGATTCTTGAGAGCGCTTTGAGGTGCTTACAGAGCAATTTCCCCATTTCAACCTTGAGGACAAGGTTCGAGTTTGGGCGGCGGGTAATGTTAGGCCTCCAACTCACATCACTTATGTTAGACGTAAGAAACAAAGGTGCTGATTCATATTCTGGGGTTATAGAATTGTAATGGGTTGCTATTAATTACTATTATGTTATTTAAGTTGTGTGTTATTGCTGTCAGTTTTGGAATGGGAATAGGTTGTGGCTTATTTTATAAATAGGTAAGGGCTTGGTTTGTAAGGGTATCCTAGAGTGAGTTGTTGAATGTGTGGAGAGTTGGTGGTCTCACGAATACAACCAGTGGCTGTGAGAGTGTATTTTTCATATTCCTCTTAATAGAAATTCCAGAACTTTTGTGCTTCAATTACTTACTGTCTTGCTAGTGTTGTGCTTGGTTTCTGGTTTGTTCTTGCTTATTTTTTCAGGTCTTAACACATTTATCTCAAAGGATCTTCAATTTGGGACTATCTTTTGAAGCATGATACCAGTTGGTATTGGAGGAAAATAATTAATTTCTGTCAAGTTCTGTCTAAACCTGTTTTGGAGGCTGCTGTGAGGAATGGCAAGCTTCAACTGGGCAAACTGTACTCAATGGTTTTTCCTAGCTCCCTGGTGCGCTATGACAAGGCTGTTTGGTGTAGGCTCTCGGCTCCTAAACAACAATTTATCCTCTGGCTTGCAGTAAACCAGAAACTACCTACTAGAGATTGGCTTAACTACTGTCATATTCCTCTAAATTCTCTAATCTGTCCAGTTTGCTTACAAGCAGAGGAAAGCCATTCCCATCTGTTTTTTGATTGTATATTCTCCAAGAAAGTGATTCAGTCAGCCCAAGAATGGCTGAGAGGGTTTGCTTGGCCAGTTCAGTTCCAGAGCTGGATTTCTTGGCTGTCCTTGCCTCAGCCCAGTTGGTTGTCGAAGGTGATTATTGCAGCTTGTGCTGCTTCGGTCTACTTCATTTGGCTGAATAGAAATAAGTGTTGGCTTGAGAATTGCTGTATTCCGGTGCATAGGATTGATCAGCTGACTCGATTCACTATTAAAGCAAGAATATTGAATTTAGTTGGTTGTAGTTGTTCTTCCAGAGAAAAACAAATGTTGCATTTTGCTAGTTTACTGAAAAACAAACGAAACAAAAGAAAGAGTTTATTCTATCAAATGTCCTAATAATATTACCACTCCAACTTAATTGGATTCTAAAGCACTAACTCGTCGATCCGAATCGCTTGTTGCTCTTCAGCTTCGGAAAAATCTTGAGATTGGCAATGGCTGCCATTTCCATCTTCTGATTCTGAACAAAAGTATTTATTTTGTAATTCATCCGCTCGTTCACTGAAAATTTCTTGAATTATCTTGTTTTGTGTATGATGATAACAGAAAATAGAGACTAATCATCATTACCATTCACATTTGAAGGTGGTTAAGTTTGGTATTAAAGAGAATGGCAGAGAGAGTGAGATTATGATAACAAGTTTATAATGTAAGTGGAAGAGTGCAAGAAGAAGAAAGCAGAGAGAAAGAGAGAGGGAGAGTCGTTTGCAAATAAGATCTTAAAAGCTCGGAGTTTTATATATCAATGGTGGTAAGATAAGGTAGTCAAATTAAATTAGGTATTTCTGTTATGATAAGGCTATCCTGGTATGTTACAGATATCAGTTTAGAACTAACTTCATGTAACAAAGATAGATTAATGTGTATACTCTCACTACACTTTAAAGTTCCAATTTCATCTAATCCAATTATAATAACTAAATCAATGCTTTTGTAAAATCTCAGAACTCATTTCTCTCTAGCTAATCAATCCAAAAGGTCTGTTCTTGAAGCTGAGATCTCAGCTATGACTTTAATATGTGAGCATTCTATGCAATCCAAATCCAAAGACATTTTGCATAGCATCTCATTGTTAGTAAATTTGACTTAGCAATATCTAAATTAGATAGCACAAACAGAGAGCCATTCTGAGAAAGCAGCAAACAAATATAAAGAAATATGAAAACTCTATGTTGTGTCAGGAGAATGTTATATGTTCTCAGAATCTAGAACAAATGGTAAGAAAGAAAAAGCAGAACAGAAAATTATATGTATGTATGTGGTTTTGCATCTACGAAGAAAGAACATGGAAAGATCCTGGAACTTCATCGGAAACGTGATAGCATGGAATTTAAAGCCAGTCGACTCGAAAGCTTCATTGGGGCCAAGTAGTTATTTAGTTTGCTATATTTCAATTTAGTTAGTTGCAGTAATGGTTGATGAAGATTGAAAAGTAGTATTGGCTGAGCCCATCAATCACGTTGGAGTCATTGAAGAGAATCTTATCTTTCACGTGACAACGTAGAATTAATGTACAAATTTCAGTGATACCCTGCCGTGTCAAATAACATTTTCTCTCTATTTATTAGCTTGCACACTTTTTTGTCAATTGATTATCCAATTAAAATCATCATCATTCAATGCAAAGTTTATTTTGAAAATGGAAAAATTGGCTTCAGTACTTTAAGCTTGTAATGAAATGAACTTTAGGCTGGCTGTTGAGGTTGATTGCATGCCCCATGTCCAGTCAATATTTTATTATGATGTTGATTAAAAAACTCATCATATCATATGAGATAAAGTAAAATATATAAATTAGAAGTCAATAAGAATGAGAGTGTGGCCGTGTTTACCACGGGGTTCAATTATTCTTGTGTCACTGTCGCAAAGTAGTATATAATAACGTCTTCAAGTTCAAGCTGACCGTGGAAGCAGTCACTCACTCATCTCTGTAAACCATGAAATCCTCCACTTTAATACTCTTTATTGTAGGACTAGTCTATGCAGCCAATGTCCTAGTTCAAGCTGCTAAGTGGGTGGTGCAGCCACGACTCTGTCTACAATGCAACCCAATATTGCACTTGGTCTGGTATCACTTGCGACCCCGCTGGACAGATTACTCAAATTACTCTTTCTCATTTTTATTATGCAACCCAATATTGTGAATATTCTGAACTCTGGTTATTGGAGAAATTCAACTGGTCTTGCTTTCCAAACTTAGTCCATCTGAATCTTTCCTGTGCCGGGCTTTATGGAGTTATTCCATCCCACATAGGTACTCTTTCAAAGCTCACCCACCTTCACCTTTCCAAAAATTGTCTAACAGGCCAATTACCTCTTTCAATTGCCAACCTCTCCAGGTTGATGGTGTTTGATCTTTCTTATAATTACCTAAATGTTTCTATTCCAAGAGAATTGGGTAGTTTAAAGAATCTTATTGCATTAAATTTCAGCCATAACCATTTTAGCGGTCCAATTCCTTCAACTGTTGCTCTTTTTTCCAACCTCACTTATCTAGATATGTCATCTAATCAAATTTGTGGGTCTATTCCAATTGATTTAGGAAAGCTGAAGAACATGGTTTCTCTTGACCTGTCTGAAAACAAAATCAATGGTTCCATACCTCCGGCTTTGGGTGATCTAACCAATTTGGTGGAGTTGGACCTTAGCCAAAATCAATTGATCGGTTGCATTCCATTAGAAATTGCAAATTTGAAGAACTTGACATTTCTGGATGTTAGTTCCAACAGCCTCAGTTGTCCAATTCCTTCAACTGTTGCTCTTTTTTCCAACCTCACTCATCTACATATGTCATCTAATCAAATTAATGGGTCTATTCCAATTGATTTAGGAAAGCTGAAGAACATGGTTTCTCTTGACCTGTCTGACAACAGGCTCCAAGGACACCTCCCATCCAGTATATTCCACCTGAACAGATTGACTTCCCTATCATTTTCCCACAACAAAATCAATGGTTCCATACCTCCGGCTTTGGGTGATCTAACCAATTTGGTGGAGTTGGACCTTAGTTCAAACGAATTTGATGGTCCACTCCCTGTGGAAATTAGAAAACTAAGAAACCTAGAGTCGTTAGTCCTTAGCCAAAATCAATTGATTGGTTGCATTCCATTAGAAATTTCAAATTTGAAGAACTTAACATTTCTGGATGTTAGTTTCAACAAACTCAGTTGTCCAATTATGCAAATTCTTACGGCTTTACAATCAATCGAAGTTCTTTGGCTAGGTTCAAATAGAATATATGGTTCCATGGATTCAAATATTGTAAAGCTCAGAAAGCTGAATTCCTTGGACTTATCATATAACAACATATCAGGGATCATACCTTCTGAATTTGCCTGCTTGACAATATTAGAGTATTTGGATCTTTCTTACAACTCTTTAAAGTGTCCAACCGGCAAAGAGCTTGTCACTGAATCTTCAAAGTATATATTACGTGATGTTGAAGGTGACATCATTTCTTTCTACCCTCCCCTTCATTGCCCCAAGTCTACCCCTCAAGTTGCGATCATTATTTGCGTCGTCTTGGCCTTCTTTGCCTTTTATTTGATCATTTTATTCCTGTTGGCCGATAAGTGTCATTTCAAATCTAGACAAGTCCAACCTACTAAACGAGCTTCAAAAAATGGTGATATATTGTCGGTATGGAATTATGATGGGAAAATTGCATTTGAAGATATCCTAAAAGCAACGGAAGATTTTGACATTCGATATTGCATTGGAACAGGTGGTTACGGTAGTGTATATAGAGCACAACTACCTAGTGGCAAAGTAGTTGCCTTGAAGAAGCTTCACAGTTCAGAGGCAGAAGAAGTATCATTCAGAAAGAGTTTTGAGAATGAGGTAGAAACGTTGACTAAAATTCGTCACAAAAATATCATAAGACTCTATGGATTCTGTTTGAACAAAAGAAGCATGTTTTTGATTTACGAGTATATGGAAAGAGGAAGCTTGTTTTGTGTTCTAAGCGATGATTTAGAAGCTGTGGAATTAGATTGGAGTAAGAGAATTAACGTCATCAAAGGCATAGCTTATGCATTGTCTTACATGCATCATGATTGCACTCCTCCAATTGTTCATCGTGATGTAAAGAGCACCAACATCTTATTGAACTCAGAATTTGAGGCTTTTGTGTCTGATTATGGAACCGCAAGATTACTTGATCCCGATACTTCCAATCGAACCATGATTGCTGGTACATACGGCTATATTGCTCCAGGTAACTTTTTTTTACATTCCATTTCATTCCCTTGCCAAATTAATATTCTTTACACTTACATGTATTGAAGTGAAATTAAATCATTGATTTGGAAAGAAATTCGAATCTTTAACTCAAGGATACTTCATCTTGTTGTGACTGACATGTAGAATTTGCCTACACCATGGCCATAACGGAAAAATGTGACGTTTATAGCTTTGGTGTAGTGGTACTCGAAACGTTAATGGGTAAGCACCCTGGAGAATTTTTGTCGTCATTGTCATCTTCATCATCGTCAATTCAAAATATGTTGCTGACTGAAATAATAGACCATCGCCCGTCACCGCCAAGAAATGGGGTTGTTGAGAGTGATATTGTTCTTATTACTACGCTGGGATTTGCATGCCTAAATGCCAAACCAATGTATCGACCAACAATGAAGCTAGTTTCTCAACAACTTCTTGCTCGCAAACGATTGTTAGCCAAGCGTTTTAGTGATATTTCACTTGGACAGCTAATGTTCCTAGATGAAACTTTACTAGAAATTGAAAATAAGATTAGTTGAATTCATTAAATTCAAAGATGTTTCTTGCAACTTATCACCATGCTCTACTTTGGAATGTATAATATCATCTCCACCTTTTCAATTTTTATGAATTTCAAAATAAGTAAACAAAAATTTCTTTTCCGTTTAGAATCGGCATATTTATGCATACATAAATATTTAAATATTTTTATTATATATTTTAATTTTATATTAAAAAATATTACTTTTCCCGGCGTAGCTTTGAGTTGGTAAAAGATACTTTTGTCCGCGCCGTTCGTTTTACGCCGACAAAAGTCCTATTAACGACCGACTTTCACAGTTAGCCTTTATCCATGCAAAAACACGTCGGCAAAGCCCAGAGGGCCTTTTTCCGGCATAAATTTGATTTTTTATAGCGCAAAAATACATCGGTAAAAGCAATCTATTTTGTAGTGAAAGGATCTCAATTCTTATTTAAAGAGTGAACTTATACGCTGCCTGCAAGCCAAGAGAACTTGAGCTTTGCAAGTTCTTATAATCCTAATACAGGTAACTCGTGGACTAGAGTTTATTCACAACCTGAACAACGTAAAAATTCGTGTTCAATCTTTTTCTTTAAGTTTTAGTTTAATTAATTGTTAGCAAAAAAGTTAGTCAACAATATATATTTACATGTAACTTTTTGATCAAATAAACTTTTTAAATTCATAGTTTTAAATTAGATTTTTCTTAATATTTTATTACAATGAAATTCATTAGTATTATTTCTAGAGGAAAATTTGGAAAAAAAATTATTTAATTTTAAAACTAGAATGCATCATATCTTTATATACAAAACTAGAAAATATAACCGCGCTCCGCGCAATCTTTTGTAATTATTAAAACATATATATTTTAAAATATTTTTTGGGAGACTATGGGATGGTGATTCATTTTGACCATACTCGTACAACATGTTCTTTATATAGACACGTGAAGACATCTTGACCATAATTTTTTATTTCATGATGGTGTTCACTGTTATTGTATAGCGAACCTCCTGTAGATTTTTGAAAAATTCTGACTAATTTTAAAGTACTGAAAACAAAGTTCAAAAAGCTTGTTGTACATTTACTTTTATTTATTATTATTATACGCTTTGCGTAGTTCTTTTTATAAAAAGTCTAAATTATGTATAAGAAAATTTATATTTTGTGTAAGATTTATTTTGGCCAATTACCTGTTTGAAGTCTTTATTTTTAAAAATTAACTTTTAGATCTCGTGTTTTGTCAAAAGAATAAAAATTGGAATTGATAGATTGATTATTTGAACACTGTATTTTTGCTCATTACCCGTTTTAACCCTATATTTTTTAAAATAAACATTTGGACCATGTATTTATTTAAAATGTTCAAACTTCTTATGAAAATTAAATTATATATTTATATAATTTTTGTTTTCTGTAAGGGTTCACACTATTTTGAACCTTGTATTTTAGTCGATCACCCATTAGAACTTTTATTTTTACAAATTAACTTGTAGACCTCAAGTTTTGTCAAAATATTAAAATAGAAATAGATAAATCTATTATTTGAACACTATATTTTGGCCGATTACTCATTTTAATTGTTTATTTTTAAAAATTAACCTGTGGATCATTTTTTTATTCAAAAGGTTAAAAAGTAAATTATATAAATATATATAATTTATGTTTTCTATAAGGGTTCACACCATTTTGAACCTTGTATTTTAGTTGTTTACCCATTTTGACCATTAATTTTTTTTTAAAAATTAACTTGTGGACCTTGTGTTTTGTCAAAAATTAAAAAATAGGAATGTAAAGATAGATTATTTGAACCACGTATAATTTGGTTGATTACCCGTTTGAATATTTTATTGTTAAAAGTTAACATTTGGATCCTGTATTTTGTCAAAAAGTTAAAATATATTATTATTATTATATGTAGATATTTTTATCTATTATAATTTTTATTAAAATAAAAATGAGAAAAAAGAGAACAGACAAAATAGATAAAAAAATTCCTAAATAAATTAATAGCTATAAATTAAAAAAGTAATATAAAAAATGAGAAAAAAATATTGTTTACTTATATTTATAATTTAATTAAATAGTTGTTGTAATGAAATATCTAATCAAATTTAAATTCAAAATATACATCGTTGAAATAAATCAAATTCAAATTAAATTATACATGTTGTTAATATATATTTTTGTAAAACTATTACATTTAAATTTAAAAAAACATAAATAATTTAAATAAACATTTATTATTTTTGTTGTTGTGCATTATTTTATTTTTAGTAATATTATTTTTCATTCATAATGTGTTCCTTATTTCTAAAAAGAATTTTTCGTGTTTCACATCAACCTCCGCATCTTTTGTTGCTGCGGGAATGTCTACTAAAATTACAATCTATAAAATATTTATTTATTATAGTGAAAACAAATCACAAATCCAAAGAATGTCATTAGTAATATCTTATTTTCACAAGCTTAGTAAAATATCAAATAAGAGAAAAATACAATTATAAATATTGATGATTGATGATAATAATTATAATATTTTGTAAAACTTTTCACTTTTAAATAAAAAATATAATTATAATATAATCATAAAAATAGATATATAGATAATCGAAAATTATTACGTAATTTTTAATTAATTTTTTTAGTATTTTTCAATAAATAAGTAGTTAAGATATTTAACTAAATAAATTTTTAATCAAATTAATATGTATATATATTGATATTTTCAATTGTTAAGATATTTTAAAAAATAGAAAATGAATAAAAAAATTAGATTAAATGAGAAAATAGAAATATTGATTTGAAGAGATTTTAGAGTGCCACATAATATCTTTGAAGCTCTCCTTTATATATATATATATATATATATATAGAAGTGTGTATCTAACGGATTCTTAGTTTGACAATTTTTTATTTAAAAAAAAATTAAACTATAAACAATATTTTGGTTTAATTTTTTTTTTAAATATGTTTATTCATTATTTTAATATATGACATTTTGTATTTATTTAAAATTTATATGATAATTAAAAAATAATAAACATAAATTAATATATTTTCTAAATAAAATTAAGCCTAGTATATATATATATATATAATACACCATATAACTCTTATATATAAAAAGTGTGTAGATAACAAAAATTCTTAGTTTTAACGATTTTTTTTAGCTTTACCAAGGTGGTATAAAATTTCACAGTCGTAGTCTTTGACTAATTCTAACCACCTTCTTTGTCTCATATTAAGTTCCTTCGGGGTAAAAAAGTACTTCAGACTTTTGTGATGAGTAAAAATTTTACATATTACTCCGTAGAGATAATGTCTCCAAATTTTCAAGGCAAAAACTACCGCAGCTAACTCTAGATCATGTGTGGGGTAGTTCTTCTCGTAATCCTTTAATTTTCTGGAGGCGTAAGCTACTACTCTCCATTCTTACATCAACACCGCTCCTAATCCCATCTTTGAAGCGTCACAGAAAATTTCAAACTCGTCTGTACTATTCGGGATGGTGAGGATTGGAGCATTAGTTAGTTGATTCTTTAATTCCATAAAGCTCTCCTCACAAGCTTCCGTCCATATGAATTGACTATTCATTCTGGTGCGCCGTAAGTGGGGTTGCAATTTTGGAAAACCCTTCTATGAATCGTCGATAATATCCAGCTAAGCCCAGAAAACTTCTTACTTCAGTTGCATTCCTTGGCTGGGACCATCCTTTTACTACTTCTACCTTAGATGGATCCACCAAAATCCCACTTTTTGACACAACATGTCCCAAAAAGTTAATTTTATCGAGCCAAAATTCACACTTCTTGAATTTGGCATACAGTTGTTCCTTTTTGGGAGTTTCCAGCGTACATCTTAGACCGTCTATAGAGGATTGAGTGACAATTATGGTTGTAACAATGGATAATGAATAGCGTATCTATATTTGTTATAGAGCGTTCTATGAATTCAAGAGTGTAATTCCGAGTCTATAGTGGAGTCACGAGGAATTAATAAGTTAGTAAATTTATTTGTTAGATTTATGATAACTTATTGGAGCTTGATTTCATAGTCCCATGGTCCCCATTGTACCTTGGATAAAATCATCTAGATAGTCTCAATTAAGTGATTTAATCATCAATTAGAATTATCAAAGTTGACCAGGTCAATTTTGGATAGTTTCACAGAGTTGTGTAATTTTGAGAAGAAAAGAGAAATTATGGCAGATTTATTAATTAAGATAAATTGGTATCTAAATTAATAAATAAATTTAAATCAAAGTTCAAATTATAAATAATTAGTTTGATAAAGGATTTAAATAATTATTTAATTAATTAATTCAATAGAAAATAATACAGGCCTTGATTTTAAGTCCAATGGGCTTATAATCAAATGGGAAATTTCACGGGCCTATAACCCATGATAATTTCGACCTAGGGCTTCAAAATGGCTGTTATTTTATTGATTTTTTAATTATATTAAATGACCTAATTGAGTCTATAAAATGAGTGCTTAGAGAGAAGTCAAAAAGAAGTTTGATAAGTCACAAGTCAAATTTTCTAATAGTTTTAGATTCTCTCTAAACACAAGTCCTTTTCTAAGCCACTTTGTTATTTTCTCTTCTTCTCTCTATATCTATCTCATGTGTTGAGAATTGCCCACACTAGTCTAGGTGGTTCTAAGGATACATTGGAAGATTGTGAAGAAAATAGAAGATCGGTTCAGTTTCTTGATAATACTCTGCGACAGAGAGGATACAAGAGTTAGAGAAACTGAAGGAAGGACTCTTTAATTCCGCTGCGTATACTGTAAGTATTCTATTATTTGTTTCTCTTGAATTCAATTTTAGAAACATGTTTTAGGCTATCTTGTATTAATTTGTTTAATATTAGATATACATGAAAATAAATAAAGATCATGTATAAGCTTTTTCCAACAACTGGTATCAGAGACAGGTTATCTTTATTTTCATGCATGAACATGTTTAAAATTAGATTATTTGATATGTTTGAATAATTGGATGGTTTTCATGTTTTTATGAAGAATATTGATTTTATGTGAATTTTAGCAATTTTTAGGTTATTTTGTTGTGTTTTCTATGCTATTAATTTTTATATATGCTTTATTTTGTGTAAAACATGTTAAAAATTAATTAGAAAATGGTTTTGGTTTGAAAAATTGCTCTAAAAATTTTTTTGGAAAAATTTGCACTGGCTGCCATGCGCGCGCGCACACCGTGCGCACCAGCGCACGCACGCGCGCATCACGAGCGCGCCACCACCCAGCCCCGCGCGCGCACCTCATGCGCGCACCCCAACCCCGTGCGCGCGCCACCAGCAGCCAGAGCACACCACGGTGAACAGTACCCGATATGGGTACTGTTCATCCAGAAATTTTTTTTTTTTTTAAATAAATAAAATTAAAATTGTAGAAATTTATTATGTATAATCAAAACCTAAAATATCTTTTTTTGTTTTATCATTTAAATTTTTTAAAATAAGATATTTTGGTTAGTTGAGATTTAAATAATTAGATATTTTCTACAAAGATTCAAATTCAAATTTAAAATTAGACTAACAACTTAATTTTAAATCTTTTAATATATTAAAATATTAGAATTATTGTAGAGGTAATTTCCTACAATTGATTAGATGGGCACCAGCAACCTGTCAAGAACAAAGAGAAGAGAGACGAGAGTTCAATTGGGAGCACCGGTGGGGTGTCAGCCAAAGGGACTCCGATGCTCAAGTCAGTCGGGTTGTAATGAGAGCTAATAGAAAGCAATAAAATTAAGATATAAATAATCGAAATAATGATGGATGGAGGAGTCGTAAAATGGTCAGAGTGACGGTGGCGATGACGGAGGGGTCAAGCGACTAGGTCAGGTCCAATCAGACTGACTAATTAGTCTTGCTTGACTGGATTGCTCAGAAATAGAGTAGCCTTCGTTTCAATTAGAGAGTAAAGAAAGTTCAGTGATTATCTGATGCCTTTTCTCAACCTTTGATGGTCTTATTTATTGTCCTCCTTCTCGTTCCATCCTCCTTCGTCTATCTGATTCGTTTGACTCGCTCCAAGTGGTTTCGTTCCAAGATTCTTGGCGAACGTGATGGGAGCCTTGACTGTTTCAAGGTCCCTGGCTGACTGAGTGTATCCGAATTCGGGTCCGGGTATGGTTTTGGGTATTTGGATGGTATTTTGTATATGCGAGCCTATTTTACATGGGCTTGGGCCTTATTGGCTAGTTAGATAGCTTATTGGGCTGACTGACTGCTTGTTGGACTATTATTTAACAAGTATACAGATTTTGTCCACTACAGTTTGTCCCTCACTCTTTGGTATAGAATTCATTCTTTATCAAAGAGTAAAAAAGAAATTAATTCTATCAGAATTTATCCATCTTCCCAATAGTTAGAGAAAATTGTTAGAATATGCCTTGACTCAATTTACCCCTTTCAGCAATTATTCACGGGGCGGCCCCCGAAAGGTGTACGTGGTTTAAATTGTTTCCCGGACCCATGTCCGAGTACGTGGCCTTATGCGGTCACGTCACGTGCATGTGGCCGAGTGTCCGGTTGGCTGTGGGTGCATGCAGACCTCGCTGGCCGAGTGACACGCACTCGCGCGCGGCTGGTTGTCCGAGCGTCTGAGAGGTTTGACGCGCGCACTGGCTGATTGATTGTCCGAGTGGCCGATTGGCTGTGGATGCATGCAGGCCTCGCTGGCCGAGTGACACGAACTCTCGCGCAACTGGATGTCCGAGCGGCCGACAGGTTTGTTGACGCGCGCGGCTGGCTGACCGGTTGTCCGAGCGGCCGAGGGGCCTACTGATGCGCGCGGGCCTAGTTGGCTGGTTGTCCGAGTTGCCGAGGGAAGCCAGGCCCGATTGGAGCTCATAAATTTTATCAATCTTTATATGATTTTTCCTGGGTTTATATTTTACTAAGTATGTCCAAACCCAAAGGTGCTTTTTGGTGAATTTTCTTGTAGGGGTACTATTTTCCCCATTGGATGATTGTAACTTGTCATCCATCCAAGTTCCCTTTGAGCCTATAAAAGTGAGCATTGTTTACAAGCTTTTCACATTTGGTGGGGCTTGTCTTAAAGGCTTGGAGGAAAGCTCTCTAGAGGTTGGTTTCCTTTTCCTTTCTTTCTTTGAATATTCTTATGTCGTTCTTCGTGTTCTTCTTTGATCTTCAAGTCGTTTTGTATGGGTTGTAGTTGTAACTTTAGTTTGATTCACTTTTTACTGCCGTTAGCATTTGATCTTTGTTGATAGTAGGAACATGTTTTTTTACTGTTTGCCATGTATTATGATAGTTTTGCCTTTGTTAATACATTCTCTTAGGACGAGTGACCCTATGTCCGACCGTCTGGATGGTTAGATGAGAACTAGTTGTTTGTTTGTCTTTCTGTTAGTCAATAACTTTTTGGTATATATTGTCTTGCTGTCTGGTAGGCCGATAATGTTTATAATTACTTTTACGTCCACTCGAACTTAGATAGTGCATTTGTTCTAGGTGGTCTTTCGAGCATGTCATCCAGTAATCGAGGCAGTCTTGCTGGGTCTTCAGGTAGGATGACCTGTTCATCTAGTGATGATGGTAGCTGCACCAATCCCAATATTCCTATTGGCGTGGTCGGCATTGGTGTGGATAGTGATGGGCCTATAGTTGGTGGTCTCTCTAGTCGCATGCTTCTGGGTTATAACCCGAAGTCAAAGATTACTTTAGAGGATTTGCCTCGGCTTCGTCGGGCTTACGATATACCTAGTTATGCTAGTCTGCATGCCCCGTCTGGTGGGGAGCGGGCTAATTGGAATTTACCTGGCTGGGTGTGCATGTATGAGCTTCCTTTCAAGGAAGGGTTCAGATTTCCTCTTCCTAGGTTAGTGAAAGAAGTATGTGAGTATCATACTGTATCACCCAGCCAGCTGATGCCAAATGTCTGGCGTGTTCTGATGGCCATGGAAGTTTTTAGTGAGAAACATGGCATTGAGTTTACTGTCGAAGAGGCGTTACTTGCATACTCTTTGAAGGAGCATCATACGGAAAATGGTAGATACCAATTCTTGTCTCAGTCGAAGAGTTCCCTTATTGTAGATCTGAAAGATTGTGACAAACGTTGGAAGGATCGATATTTTTTTGTCTCTCATAATGTGTTGGGGTTGTCGGCTGACTGTAAGATTCCTCATGCATGGTCTTCAGCCAGTGAGTGCTTGCGTGTGATGAAATGAGTAATTTCTTTCTGTAGTTTTTGCTGACATTCTCCTGACTGGTTGTTTTGTTTAATTTGTAGGTAGAGTGAACATCCCGTTTGCCTGGGTGTGTCGAGGAGCTCAAGGAAGGGTTGATCGATTTGCTGAGTTTCGAGAAGAAGATCGTAGGTGGCAAGCGATCTTGTCTGAGGAGAATCTTCGTGGTAGCTCTTTGTGGAGTCAGGTTCCTCATCATCCTGAAGGTATTACCCTTCCTACGAGTCGTATTCAATCTCGCATTATACTTATCACACGAAGTCTTGAGATTTTGGGGTATGAATCGTCTTTGCTGACTGAACTGACGCCAGGCGAACGAAATTTTGCAGACCTTCTTATGGCTGGAGAAATGTTTCGTCTAAACCTGACAGGCTCTGGGGCTATGGAACGCCTACGAGCACGTAAGAAGCAGGCAATTGCATCTTCAAGTGCTGAGAAGGATGTTGTCAATGAAGTTCCTCCTCCTCTTCCTCTTCCTACTGCTGGAAAAACTCAGAAGAACAAGAAGAAGCGGACTTCTCCAACTGATTCGTCTGACTGGTTTGCTGAGAAGATAGAGCTTTCTTTTCCGTCATCCGCCTCAGCACATTCTGAGTTTGGTCCTCACCTTGAGGAGGTTAATAAGCTACTATGGCCCGAGGACAAAGACAGGTTTGATCAGCTTGGATCAAAGTCATCGCTTTCTGCTTCCATTTCCCACGTCTTTCAGGTTTGTCCGATTTGTCAATTTTATTTCATAATGATGGGTAGACAGACTGATTGATTGATTGGTTGTTTTGTTATTGTTTTTCTTTATCATGTCAGGGTATGCAAGGCCTTATGTGGGCAAATGAAAAGGTTCAAGAACTGGAAAAACAAGTGAAAACATTGAAGAGTCAAAATGTTGATCTGCGGTCTGAGGTCAAGGGATTGAAGACTTGTGAAAAAGACCTTGAGAAACTTAATGGGGATCTCAAGACCCAATTGGATGCCAAGGAGCTAGATGCTAGTCGACTACAACCTACTTTGGATACCTTGGCCAATGTTCGAACCAAGGTTGATATGTTAGAAGGTCGTTTGACTGATATTGCCTTAGAGGCCGAGATTCAGTGTCGTGGTCAGATGGCGATAGAATTTCGTGATGGGAAGACTGATTCCTAGAATGTAACTCAGTTTATAGCCGATTATGAAGAACTGCAACAAATGAGGGCTGAAGAGGCTATTCAAGCTAACAATCTGGCTGTCTCCTTTGGAGACATGACTACAGGCGATCTTGGGCAGGAGGATTGATTTCTGACCCTTGCTTGATTTACTATTTCTTTGTTGTAGAAGCCTTTTCTTCTGTTTTTTATATGTACTTTATGATTGCACAAACTTTTTATAAGTTTTTGTTTGTATGTTGTTGTAATTTCTTTCTAACAAGATTATGTCGGTAGTAGTCGGTCTAAACTGAATGGTTGATATGGCAGGCTGGCAGTCTTGATGGTTATGAGACAATCTTGTATTTTGGCCCAAAGTAATCTTGTATCCTACATATTTTTCTTTATATTAAAATGACTAGAAGTATTATCTTACTTTTCATATTAACCTTTTCCGGATGACCGACTGGATGGCCGATTGTCTTGGTTAATCACCTCATTCACCATGGTTTTCTGGCTGATGATATACTCTATCTTTGTCCCCAGTCTAAGTGTAATATACTTGGAATTTTAGACTTAGACTATTGGTTTTCTTTTTTGTGTTAACTCGGGCGTTTGTCCTCGGATAAATTATAGTCAGGCTAGTTCACTTTCTTGACTAACTTGCTGGACGACCAATCTTAGGTAAAAAGAAAACATTGTACGTAATTTAGGGCTGCACTCCATAGAGCTGCCTACATACCCTTGTCAGGGATCAAGCCCAAATGTAGTTCTGACACTTCCTGCATGATAGTGTCAGTATGTTGCTTGAATGAAGATCCCGTGAGATCAATGATGAAAGAAAATGAAAGAAGACTGGGTTGAGTTAAAAGTGATACTGTTTTAAGTGGACAGCGTTCCAGCTGTTGTTGATTTCACGTCCATCTTTAGTTTGTAGCTTGTATGCTCCATGTCCGACTACCTTTGTGATCAGGTAGGGACCTTCCCATGTCGGGGCGAGCTTACCTGCTCCCGCTTCTTTAGTGTTCTGGAAGACTCTTCGTAGAACCCAATCTCCTACTTTGAATGTCCGAGTGCGGATGTTCTTGTTGTAATGTCTGGCTATGCTCTGTTGATAAGCCGAGACTCTTAAGAGTGCTTTGTCCCTTCTTTCGTCGATGGTGTCAAGTTCATGACACATGTTTTCCCAATTTTCTTCGTCTGTCGTCAGGTCATATCTGGCTGTCGGAACTTCGCTCTCAGTAGGGATGACTGCCTCCATCCCGTAAGCCAGTGAGAATGGTGTCTCCCCTGTCGCAGTCCTGGTTGTGGTTCGATAGGACCATAGGACTCCCGGCAACTCGTCAGCCCATCTTCCCTTAGCTTTTTCAAGGCGCTTCTTGATGTTGTTCATAATGGTCTTGTTGGATGACTCTGCTTATCCATTTGCTTGGGGATACATTGGTGTGGAGAAGCTGAGCTTGATGTTCCAGAATTTGCAGAAGTCTTGGAAGTCGAAACTGATGAATTGAGAGCCATTGTCTGTCACAATTTCTTTTGGTACTCCGTACCTACAGATCACATTCTTCCAAATGAAACCCTTTACTTCTTTGTCTCGGGCTTGGTGGAATGAGTCTGCTTCGATCCACTTGCTGAAGTAGTCGGTCACTGCAAGCATGTACATCTTCTGTCCTGGTGCGGTTGGAAGCTTGCCTACTATATCCATCCCCCATTTCATGAATGGCCAAGGGGAAGTGATTGAGATGAGACGCTCCGGAGGTTGGTGGGATATCTGAGCGAACCGTTGGCATTTGTCGCATCGTCTTGCATAGTCAGAGGAATCAACTCGCATAGTCGGCCAGTAGTAGCCTTGTGTTAGGGCACGGTGCACCAAGCTTCGTCCTCCAGAGTGGTTGCCGCACTCTCCTTCATGCAACTCAGCCAGTATGTATTTGGCCTCTGCAGGGTTAATGCATTTCAAATATGGACTAGAAAATGAACGTTTATAGAGTTTACCTCGTATAATAGTGAAGCGGGCTGACTGAGCCTTGACCCGACGTGCTTCGTTCTTATCTTCGGGAAGTATGTCATGTTCCAAGTACTCGACTATTGGAGTCATCCATGTTCGGTTGTTGGAGATGTCATTAACATGCTCTTCTTCATCTTTCCAGACAGCTGGCCATTGGAGATATACTACAGGTATTGTCTTGGGGTCGGTTGTCTGGATGGAGGATCCAAGGTTTGCTAATGCATCTGCATGACTGTTCTCCCCTCTTGGTACTTGGTTGATAGTGAACTCGTCGAAGACTGACTACAACTCTTTAGTCTTGTTGAGGTAGGCTGTCATTTTGTTATCCCGGGCCTGATAGCTACCTTGCATTTGGTTGACTACTAATTGAGAATCACTGAAGACCGCGATCTTTTTTACTCCCATGTCTTTGGCTAGTCCGAGTCCAGCTATCATTGCTTCGTATTCAGCTTCATTGTTGGTAGCTCTGAACCCGCATCGGACTGCTTGTTCGATTATGTCACCTTGGGGTGAAGTCAGGACGAGTCCGAGTCCACTTCCTCTGGTGTTACTTGAGCCGTCTACTTGCAACTTCCAGATTCCGACTGACTGTCCCTCGATCAGACAACAAAGTTCTTTTTCTACCTGCACATGCATGTTAGGTGTAAAATCTGCAATGAAGTCAGCTAATACGTGAGATTTGAGGGAAGTTTGTGGCTTGTATGTTACTTCGTACTCGCTGAGCTCTACCGCCCACTTGGTTAGTCTGCCTGACAGTTCTGGTTTATGGAGGATTGTTTTGAGTGGGAAGGTGGTCAAGACCGTTATTGGATGGCACTGGAAGTATGGGCGTAGCTTCCTTGCTGCGTGGATGAGTGCTAGTGCAAGCTTCTCCAGCTGGCTATATCGGGTTTCTGCATTAAGCAAAGCTTTGCTTACATAGTAGACTGGAGACTGCTTGCCTTCCTCTTCCCGGACTAGGACTGCGCTAACTGCCGTCTCGGATACTGCTAGATAGATGAATAATGTCTCATTGTCTTTTGGCTTTGAGAGGAGAGGCGGGCTGGTCAGGTACTGTTTTAGCTGGCCCAGTGCCTCTTCACATTCAGCTGTCCACTCGAAGGTTTTTGATTTCCTTAGTGTGTTGAAGAAGAGGTGACATCGTTTTGAAGACTTTGAGATGAATCGGCTGAGTGCTGCAATGCGTCTAGTTAATTTTTCTACGTCTTTTATGCATGTTGGGGAAGGAATCCTTTGGATTGACTCTATTTGTGTTGGGTTTGCCTCGATTCCCCTTTGGGTTACTAGGTACCCAAGGAACTTTCCTGCAGTCACACCAAAAGAACATTTAGTTGGATTCAGTTTCATATTATATTTCCTAAGAATGTCAAAAGATTGTTTTAAATGGCTGATATGGTCCTTTGCAATGAGGGATTTGACGAGCATGTCGTCAATGTAGACTTCCATCGTCTTCCCCAGTAAGCCGGCAAACATCTTGTTGACTAGTCTCTGATATGTTGCTCCTGCGTTCTTCAATCCGAATGGCATGACCTGTAGCAGAATATGCCTAAGTTGGTCATGAAGGTTGTCTTTTCCTGGTCGTCTGGATGCATCAGGATCTAGTTGTATCCTGAGTATGCGTCCATGAAGCTTAGGAGTTCATGACCGGTTGTGGCGTCTACTAGCATGTCTATGTGTGGTAATGGGAATGAGTCTTTTGGACACGCATTGTTGAGGTCTGTGAAGTCAATGCAAACTCGCCATTTGCCATTTTTTTTTCACGATGACTATGTTAGCCAACCAGTCGGGATAATGCACCTCCCTCACGAACCCATTATCAATAAGCTTTTGAACTTCTTGGTTAATGGCTTTGTTCCTTTCAGGGGCAAATTTTCTTCTTTTTTGCTTCCTTGGTGGGTAGTCTCGATCAACCTGCAATTTATGGACAATTATTTCGGGGTCAATTCCAGTCATGTCCGCATGGGACCAAGCAAAACAATCATAATGGGCAGATAAAAAATCAATGAGTTCAGTTCTGATGTCAGGGTCCAATCGTGATCCGATTTGGACTTTGTGATCTGGAAAGTCCGGATGTATCTGGACTTCGTCCAACTCCTCCATGTCTGGTTGGTTCATCTGGGAGTCAGTCAGTCTGTCTTCCTGTAATTGCTATAACTGAGCGGGTTTGGCCTTCATGGTAGTCTGGTAACATGCTCTCGAATCTTTCTGTTGGCCTTTAATTTCTTTTACTCCCCATTTAGTTGGGAACCTTAGGACTTGGTGGTATGTTGAAGGGACTGCCTCCATTTCATGTATCCATGGTCAACCCAGTATCACGTTGTAAGCAGACGGAGAGTCTACTACCAGGAATCTTGTGCATAGATTGACTCCTTCGGCATAGACAGGTAGCTCGATCTCTCCTAGTGTGTTCTTTTGTTCTCCACTGAAACCGATGAGGATTGTAGTCTTCTTTATAATCTTTGATTCATCTATCCTCATTTCCCTGAGAGCACTTAAAAATAAAATGTTAGCTGAACTACCATTATCAATAAGTATACGTTTAGTAAGACAATTAGCAATGTAAAGTGCAATGACAAGAGCATCATGATGTGGGTTGAGGAGTCTGGTTGACTTTGTTGTTGAGAAACTGATGGTTTGAGCTGGTAGGTTGATGGCATTCTTCTCTGTCTCGCTGGACTCTCCTTTGATCCAGTTGGTCTGCCTGGCATGTCTCTTGGCTGCTGAATGGGTGACTCCGCTTACCTCAGAGGCACCAGTTATTACGTTCACCGTCCGTTCATGAGTAGGTGGCTTCGGCGGGGTTACTTCTCTTCGGACGACTGACCTGTCTGCCTCCTGCTGGAATGTTCTTTTGCCTTTGTCCGTAAGTAAGTCAGTCAGTCAGGTGACCACGTTTTAACAGGTTGGATACTTCGAGTTTTAAGGCAATGCACTCATGCGTTCAGTGACCGTGGTCATTGTGGAATTCACACCATTTTTCTTTGTCTCGCTGGTCAGACGGAGCCCTCATCCTTTCCGGCCATTTCACTTTGTCTCCGAGTCCTTTCAGTACGCCAACGACTTCGGCTGGTGAAATTTTAAGATTGTATTCTGGTATCTTTGGTCCATCTCGCAGACATGTCTCGGACGACCGATTGTACTCCCTCCTTCTGTTCTCTGATCTGTTGGGATACGGGTATGGCTCGGATCGTCTATCACTCTGCCGTCTGCCTGCCCTTGAGTCTCTTCGAGTGTCTTTCCTCGGAGAAGAGTGATAATAGTTGGCTTCATCCTCCTCCCACTTGATCTGTGCCCAGGCTTTGGCGAGAACGTTTTCCATCGTCTTGCAAGGATACTTGGTAAGTTCTTTGTATAGGTCTGAGTCGTACCGGAGTCCCTTGCGGAAGGCTGAGATGGCTGTGTCCTGATTACAATGGGTTATAGAAACATTTTCGTTGTTGAAGCGGCCTACGTACTCTCGTAAAGGCTCACCCCGTCGTTGAACTATGATGTAGAGGTCTTCTGCAGACTTTTCAAGTTTCCTGCTACTAGCAAACTGCTCAACAAAAGTGTCAGTCAATTGTACAAAAGTAGAAATAGAATTATTAGGTAAATTAGTATACCACTGGAGGGCTGGTCCAATCAGACTAGAACCAAACCCCTTACACATGCATGCTTCCCTCATATCGCGTGGGATGGCAACGGTGAACATCCTTTGCCTATACTGTGCGATGTGATCATCCGGGTCAGATGTCCCGTCAAACATCTTCATATTTGGGAAGTTGAACTTCTTTGGCATTTCCACTAGTGCAATGTCGTCTACGAATGGAGAGTCTGCATAACAGCTTGCTGCACTCTTCTTAATCGGAGCCGACATCCCAGGAATCCGTTGAATGAGCGCCTCCATCTCAGCTAACTTTCGAGCCAACTCAGGATCTTGGATTGGAAATGAGCTTGTGGTTGCTTGGCGGATTGGCTCGCTCATGACTGGGTGATTTAATCTGATTGCTTGCTGCTCAGGTATATTCTGACCAGCTCCAATGATGATCTGGCTGGCTCCAATGGTAGGCTGACTAGCACTTGGAACCTGCTGCTGTCTGGGTCCAGTGGCTGGTTGACTGGCTCCTGGAATTTGTTGCTGTCCGGGTCCAGTGGCTGGTAGACTGGCTCCTAGAATCTGTTGCTGTCCAGCTGCACCGGCTGGCTGGCTGACTCCCAGAATCTGCTATGATCCGGGCGCAGATGAATGTCCATGTTCAGTCATGGTTACCTGTTCGCCTGTATTGACAACATAATTTTGAATGTTAGACATGGTGGGTGGAGTTTGATAATTCCTTACCGAGGGTGATGGAACTGTCTAACTCGGTCCATCACTGTTAGAGATAGGAGTGAGGTCTCCCAGAGGTTGCATAGGGCTGACTGGGCCTTGGAAGCGGGATGGCTGAGCCTCGGTGGCTTGAGAGAACATGGCCTCCATTCGTACGAGCAGGTCAGCATTCTCAGCTTCAAGCCTCCTCATTTTCTCTCGTTCTTCATTCATCTGGGCAGTAAGAGCAGCGAGTTGAGCCAACAGATCGGGTGTCTCAGTCACGTCTGACATGGCTCTCAAGTGAACTTCTTGATCTCTTTGTCGATCGTCTGATTGCTAGGGCCCCACGGTGGGCGCCAAATTGTAGAGGTGATTTCCTACAATTGATTAGATGGGCACCAGCAACCTGTCAAGAACAAAGAGAAGAGAGACGAGAGTTCAATTGGGAGCACCGGTGGGGTGTCAGCCAAAGGGACTCCGATGCTCAAGTCAGTCGGGTTGTAATGAGAGCTAATAGAAAGCAATAAAATTAAGATATAAATAATCGAAATAATGATGGATGGAGGAGTCGTAAAATGGTCAGAGTGACGGTGGCGATGACGGAGGGGTCAAGCGACTAGGTCAGGTCCAATCAGACTGACTAATTAGTCTTGCTTGACTGGATTGCTCAGAAATAGAGTAGCCTTCGTTTCAATTAGAGAGTAAAGAAAGTTCAGTGATTATCTTATGCCTTTTCTCAACCTCTGATGGTCTTATTTATTGTCCTCCTTCTCGTTCCATCCTCCTCCGTCTTTCTGATTCGTTTGACTCGCTCCAAGTGGTTTCGTTCTGAGATTCTTGGCGAACGTGATGGGAGCCTTGACTGTTTCAAGGTCCCTGGCTAACTGAGTGTATCCGAATTCGGGTCCGGGTATGGTTTTGGGTATTTGGATGGTATTTTGTATATGCGAGCCTATTTTACATGGGCTTGGGCCTTATTGGCTAGTTAGATAGCTTATTGGGCTGACTGACTGCTTGTTGGACTATTATTTATCAAGTATACAGATTTTGTCCACTACAATTATGATATCAGATATTTAAGATATTTTCATTTAAATTCTTGATATTTTTATTAAATCTTTATTTGAAAATATAAATATCTTTTTATTCTATAGTTTTTTAATATTTAAATTATTTGAAATTTAATATTGTTAGTTAGATATTTTTTATGGATATTTGAATTTGTTTAACTATTTGAGATATTTTAGACTTGTTATAACTATTTGTATTTTATTATTTTTAAATGGTTAAAATATTAGATAATAATTGTAACAACACAAGATATTTTTTTGAAAATAGTTTAGATATTGATTTTAAAATTTAAAATTGGTTAAATTTTGAAAAATATCATTTTTTTCAGCCAATTAATAAAATATATTTTTTAATAAATGGGATTTAAATTAACTTTGGTTAATTGTTGATAAATCCTATTTAAATTAAATTAATATTTTTTTTTTCAAATTAACCTAAAACTAAGTTAATTGTTGATAAATGAAATTTAAATTAACTATTGTTAATTGTTGATAAATTTAATTTAAATTGACTTATTTTTTGTAAAAATTTAATTAATTTGAATTTTTTTTGATAAATTCTAGATAATTAATTGTGGTATTTTTGCAAATGAAATAAATTGTGGTATTTTTGCATAAATTCATAGAATTGCTCATATAGTAACATGATTAGGCCCATCCAATTATAACATGTCTGTTTGCACTATATGTGGTATTTTTGCAATTGGGCTTAGATGCATATAGTGGCTCATATGTTTGTTAGATATATGGTATTTTGCCAAATAAAATATTCATAAAATGATAGGTTTTATTTGGGCCCATTAGAAAATGTAAAGTTTAAATTCCTCTCTTGTGGGCGATTCCACTTGTGAAGGCCCATTTACTTTGCATGACTATAATGGGCCTAATCAATTAATAATAATTAATAAAACGAAGATTTAAATTCCTATCTTTTGGACCTTGTATGGAAGATAGGGGGTCTTTGTAGTGGGAACGACATACTAGACCCAGCCCTCCTCCATACAAGCCCAATTGTTAAGGCCCATTTACCTGAGTTGGACTTAATTGTATAGGTTCATTATATTAGTTAAACCTAAATATTGATTAGCAACAAATTAATTCTAAATTAATTGAATTTGTTTCAATGTGACACTTTATAATTAATAAGAAATTATAGGACTTTGGTTTTAAAAATTTTAATCTATTTAATTTTTTTTGGAAAACCATAGTCATTAATTTTCTAAAAATAAATAATAAAAATACTATTTTTAATTTTATAATGAGCTTATTTTAAGAATTTTATTCGATCTCCACCGTTGGTTTAACATAGTCAATAGCTTAATGGGGCCTCGAGGCGCTTTGATTCGTCCCCCTACGGAAGGTGTTCATTAGTTATTTTGACAAGGTTATATCTCGAAAGATAGATAATTATAGGTCAAATTCTACTAGATTCACCCCTACGGTGACTACTAGGACTAAATCTATGATTATTGAAACCGTGGGTCTAGCTCATAAAATAAGAGATTTTGTTTTCTTATTTTGATCGAATAGTAAGTTGTTAATAGTGGTGTCCATTATTAAATGAGTTTACAACTCTATTTAACTAGTGGTATTTTCGACTCTCGCCAACCGGGACAAGGATATCATAGATTAGTTAAAAACCTAAAGAAATAGAGATATGATTGTTTTTGGTATTTTTTCTCATATCTTACATATTTTTGGTATATGTTGTGCTATTTCTTGAAATTTGTGTGAATAGAAGTTTTATTGAGCAAATGTGATTGATTTCTATTTTATTGGTACTTTGTAGTTTTGAGTTATGGCTGTGTCTACTCCCATCCTTTCTCAACTTTCGATGGAGAAACTCACTGGAGAAAACTTCCTTAAATGGAAGCAAAACATCAACATTGTGTTGATAGGTGACAACTCCAAGTTCGTCATGATTGAGGAATCCCCGGAAGTTCCAGCTGAAGGAGCTACCAAGTCTGTGATGGACAAGTATGAGCGTTGGCAGGCGGCTAACAACAAGGCGCGGTACTACATGTTGACTAGTATGGTCGACACTCTCAAGACAAAGATGGAGAATGTTGAGACAACCTACGAAATCATGGATCAGCTCCAAGACATGTTTGGTGCCAAGTCAGCGCAGACTCGTTTTGAGGCCACCAAGAAATATGCCAATGCTCGAATGGCACCTTCTCAACATGTTCGTGATCACCTGATCAAGATGACAAACTACTTTCAGGAAGCTGAACTGCACGAAGCCATAATAGATGAGGAAACTCAAGTTCGCTTAATCCTCAACAGTCTTTCTCCAGCTTTCCTTCCATTCACCACCAACTATGTGTTGAATAAACTTAACTATGGTCTGACGCAGCTCATGAATGAGCTTCAGACTTTTGAGTCTATTATGGGTGGACCTAGTAAGGGAGGAGAAAAGAAGACAACTACTACTACTGCTGCTGATCCAGCTAAGGCTGAAGCTAACCAAGCTTCATCTTCAAAAGCTGGAAACAAGAGGAAAGGTGGGCAAAACAATAACCCCAAGCCTGCAAAAGCTGCAAAGGCGAGTGCACAATCAAGTGCACAGACGCCTAAGGGGAAAAATAAGAAAAACAAGAAAGTTAAAGGTAAATATTTTCACTGCAAAGAAAAGGGGCATTGGAAACAAAATTGCCCCAAGTTTCTAGCAGATAAAAACAAATGTAATGATTATAGTTCATTTATCTTAGAAACATGTGTTTTAGAGAATGATAACTCTGTTTGGATTATTGATTCTGGATCTACTAACCATGTTTGTAACTCTTTACAGCTTCTTGAATCGTGGGAGGAAGTGAACGAAGGCGGCTTAAAGCTTAGAGTTGGAAACGGAGCGTTCGTTACGGTCCAAGCTAGAGGAAGAGCTCGTCTGAAGTTCGGAAATAAATTTTTAATTTTAAAAGATGTATTTTTTATTCCGGATTTTAGTAGAAATTTAATTTCAGTTTCCATGTTGCAATTAGAACGATTTGTTATGACTTTCACAAGTTTTAATATATCTATTTCTTTCAATGGATCACAATTGTGTATTGCATGTTTGGAAAACGGGCTTTATATTCTGTGACCTAACGAACCCCTCGCTCTTAACAATTATTTATTCAAAGTAGCTAAACCTAGGACCAATAAACGTCAAAAGACCGATAACAATAATATGACGTATTTATGGCACTTGAGACTAGGTCACATTGGCTATGATAGGATTCAAAGACTTACAAAGGACGGACCTTTGAGGGAACTCACCTTAGGTAAATTACCTGTCTATGAATCTTGTCTAGAAGGCAAACTGACCAAGCGTCCATTCTCTGCAAAGGGTGATAGGGCCAAAGAACCACTTGGTCTTGTGCATTCAGATGTTTGTGGACCTTTGAATATACAAGCCAGGGGTGGTTTTGAGTATTTCGTCACTTTCATTGATGATTACTCTAGATACTCATGTCTTTACCTAATGCATAGGAAATCAGAAACATTTTCAAAGTTTTAGGAATTCCTAGTGTTAACCGAGATTTTCGGCAACTATCTTAATGAAGGGTATTTACTAATAATAATAATGAAAATGGAAGATCGACACAAGGTTTTTACGTGGTTGGGGCGTTAACTAGCCTTAGTCCACGAGTCCATATATAAATCTGTATTAGAGCTAGGATAAGCTTTTACAATGGAGTTTTCTAAGTATATCTGAACAGAGTTTCTGCCTTCTACCCCCTTTCTACGTTGTTTTACAACTTATATTTATAGGCCGAGGGGGACATCAGGTTTGGGCCGGATCCGACCCGGACCCATCAGAGGAATGTGCACAAGGGGCCTTTCCAGTGGAGGCTCAAGCTAAAAAGATATACAATACACCAACCCCAAACCAGCTAAGGCCCAACTAGTTGCCCTGAGACGCAAGCATTCTCCCGAAAAAACGGCACTTTGGCTCTGACCACTTCGAGTCACGAGGCCGATTCAGGAGACAAGACCGGTCAGAGTACTTGGCTGCGCAGTCCTGACATGCCAGCAGACAATCCCAAGGTGACCCTTTCTGCAGGCGAAAAGTGGGGGGACAACGCTCACGCGAAATGAGGCGGTTTCAGTATCCTGGACGCCAGGGCCGTAGCCTGGGGATGAAGCGGTCCAGGTTCGTTTACCTTTGGCCCGCTACGTTTACTTCGAGCCCGGACCCTACCAGGCCCGGGACAGGGACGCGATGGCCACAACGGCCGGGCACTTCGGACACCGCCGGGACCGTTCAAGCTGAAGATGAACCCGGAGGAGCGTCCCGGACCCATCTATACAGGCCCAGTCCGGAGTCCCCGGACAAGGCCCAAATGCCGAGTTGGTCCCCTGACCGTGGGCCGGGGCGAGGCCCAAAATCCTCACAGGAAATGGGGATAACACCTAGCAATGTCTCAGAACCAATTAGGTAAAAGGTTAAAGATCTTGCGATCTGATAGGGGTGGAGAATATTTGGATATGCAGTTCCAAGATCATTTAACTGAACTTGGGATTTTATCACAACTTACTGCCCCAGGTACTCCGTAACAAAATGGTGTAGCGGAACGCCGAAACATAACTTTATTGGAAATGGTTAGATGCATGCTTAGTTACTCAACTCTACCAACTTCGTTCTGGGGACATGCAATTGAAACCGCAAATGACATTCTCAATGTCGTGCCGTCAAAATCAATCCCCAAAACACCTTTAGAACGCTGGAATGGTCATGAACCTAGTTTACGCCATTATAGAATCTGGGGGTGTCCCGCTCACGTCCTGAGGAAAAAGGAGGGGAAGCTAGAACCGCGAACTAAAGTTTGCATGTTTGTTGGCTATCCTAAAGGTACTCGGGGTGGACTTTTCTACAATCATTCAGAAAAAGAAAGTGTTTACTTCTACAAATGCTACTTTTCTGGAAAATGACTATGTCCAAAACTTTAAACCTCGTAGCAAAGTAGTTTTAGAGGAGATGGTTAAAGAATTGACTCCAACCAATGTTCCATCGTCATCAACGCGTGTTGATGATGAAATTCCCACTCTTCATGTACAACCGACGCAAGTCGATTTAAATGAAGAAAGTACCACTATTCCTGAGCAAACAGTCATGGAGCCTCGTCGTAGTGGGAGGGTTTCTAGGAACCCAGTTCGCTATGGTTTGGATGGTGAAACCAATATGGTTGTTGGTGACACTAGTGATGATGATCCGTTGTCTTTCAAACAGGCAATGGCTAGCCCTGAAAAAGGAACTATGGCTCGAAGCCATGAAACAGGAAATGGAGTCTATGTACTCAAATTCCGTCTGTGATCTTGTGGAAGCACCTAGTGACAGCCATTTCTGCAAGTGGATCTACAAGAAGAAACGAGGTGTTGATGGAAATATCGAGACTTATAAAGCTCGATTAGTGGCAAAGGGTTATACCCAAAGAGAAGGCGTGGACTATGAGGAAACTTTTAGTCCGGTAGCCATGCTCAAATCCATTCGCATCCTCCTATCCATAGCAGCCACTCTCGACTATGAGATTTGGCAAATGGACGTCAAGACAACTTTTCTTAATGGAAAGCTTGACGAGGTCATTTATATGGATCAACCAGAAGGATTTAAAGTATCTGGACAAGAAGGAAAAGTTTGTAAGTTAAATAGGTCCATCTATGGACTTAAGCAAGCTTCTCATTCCTGGAATCTTAGGTTTGATGAAATAATCAAAACCTATGGCTTTGAACAAAATATTGATGAGCCCTGTGTTTACCAACTGAAGGCATATCAAATAGTGGTATTCCTGGTTCTTTATGTAGATGATATCTTACTCATTGGAAACAATGTTAAGAAATTATCAGATGTGAAGAATTGGTTGAGCACTCAATTCCAGATGAAGGATTTGGGTGAAGCAAGTTATGTTCTAGGTATCCAGATCATCAGGGATAGAAAGAACAAACTTTTAGCTCTATCTCAAGCAGCTTACATTGATAAAGTGCTTGAACGTTTCTCAATGACAAATTCCAAGAAAGGGCGTCTACCGTCCCACCATGGAATTCATCTTTCAAAGAAGTAGTCTCCCCAGACTCTTGAAGAGGAAGATGCAATGAGAAAAGTTCCTTACGCATCTGCAGTTGGAAGTCTGATGTATGCCATGTTGTGTACTAGATCAGATATCTGCTATGCAGTGGGAGTAGTTAGCAGGTATCAGTCAAACCCAGGACCGGAACATTAGATAACAGTTAAGCGTATCCTGAAGTATTTGAGACGGACTAGGGATTATATGTTAGTCTACAAGGGTGGTGTTCTGAACCCTGTAGGCTACACCGATTCAGATTTTCAGACTGATGTCGATGACAGAAAGTCTACTTCTGGAATGGTGTTTACTCTTGGGGTGGAGCTGTGATTTGGAGAAGCATAAAGCAGTCTGCAATCTCAGATTCCACCATGGAGGCTGAGTACATAGCTGCGTCAGAAGCAGCTAAGGAAATAGTCTGGCTAAAGAAGTTCTATTCGGATCTTGGTGTTATTCCAGAAATGGATAAACCGCTTGTGTTGTTTTGTGACAATACAGGAGCGATAGCCAACTCGAAAGAACCTCGAAGTCACAAGAGGAGTAAGCATATAGAAAGGAAGTATCACATTATTCGAGAATATGTGGCTAGGGGAGATGTGAAGGTTATGAAGATTGCAACTGAAGACAATCTTGCAGATCCGTTTACAAAGACACTGCTAGAAGCTACATTTGATAAGCATATCAAGGAGATGGGATTAGTAGAATTAAGGCATTAGTTTTAATTAGTGCAAGTGGGAGTTTGTTGGGGTTTTATGCCCTAATTAAAACTCAAATTCTTTGTAATCTCATTTTATTATCAATAAAAGAAAAGAAATCATTTTTTGACTTGGTCAATCACTTTGCTTACATGTTTTATTTTCATGATTATTTGTTTAATATAAACTTCTATTAAATCCCGAGCATATAGCTAATCTTATTTATAGTGACGTAATCATAGTGGAATATAAATATGATTATATGTTCAAAATAAGTTAGTCCTAAGATTAGTCAGTGCACCGGATTTACACTGACTTGCCAATCTACGATATGATCTACTTACACATTACAATGTTATGTTCTTTCCAGAACATTAGCAAAGTAGATAAGATCGAATGTATTTGTTACATCGGACAGGACCGATATTGATAGTTGATAAGATAAGTAAACATACCGTTATTATCTATTCTAGTCATATCATATAGTTGACCATAGGTCAATTCAATCTCAATTCTGAGTGGTTAGTATTCTAAATGATTGTATTATTTGAGTTCTTTGACTTGTTCGTTACCAGCTTACCCTACGGACTAGCCCATACTTACATCTTGGGAACTCGATAGTATAATTGAGTGGGAGTGTTAATCATAGATATGAACATCTATAGCTTCTGATGAAGAAGTGAAACGATGGTTTCCTTTTAGTTTGGTTCAAGGTGATAAATGATAGAGATCTCATTTCAGTAATTAAATTAGTTTACTGAAATATCATTTACAAGGAACTAAGTGTTTTAAGGATAAAATACAATGAGGGGTAAAACAGTATTTTAGTCCTATCTCATTGTAGACCGTCTATAGAGGATTGAGTGACAATTATGGCTGTAACAATGGATAATTAATAGCGTATCTATATTTGTTATAGAGCGTTCTATGAATTCAAGAGTGCAATTCCGAGTCTATAGTGGAGTCACGAGGAATTAATAAGTTAGTAAATTTATTTGTTAGATTTATGATAACTTATTGGAGCTTGATTTCATAGTCCCATGGTCCCCATTGTACCTTGGATAAAATCATCTAGATAGTCTCAATTAAATGATTTAATCATCAATTAGAATTATCAAAGTTGACCAGGTCAATTTTGGATAGTTTCACAGAGTTGTGTAATTTTGAGAAGAAAAGAGAAATTATGGCAGATTTATTAATTAAGATAAATTGGTATCTAAATTAATAAATAAATTTAAATCAAAGTTCAAATTATAAATAATTAGTTTGATAAAGGATTTAAATAATTATTTAATTAATTAATTTAATAGAAAATAATACAGGCCTTGATTTTAAGTTCAATGGGCTTATAATCAAATGGGAAATTTCACGGGCCTATAGCCCATGATAATTTCGACCTAGGGCTTCAAAATGGCTGTTATTTTATTGATTTTTTAATTATATTAAATGGCCTAATTGAGTCTATAAAAGGAGTGCTTAGAGAGAAGTCAAAAAGAAGTTTGATAAGTCACAAGTCAAATTTTCTGATAGTTTTAGATTCTCTCTAAACACAAGTCATTTTCTAAACTACTTTGTTATTTTCTCTTCTTCTCTCTATATCTATCTCATGTGTTGAGAATTGCCCACACTAGTCTAGGTGGTTCTAAGGATACATTGGAAGATTGTGAAGAAAATAGAAGATCGGTTCAGTTTCTTGATAATACTCTGCGATAGAGAGGATACAAGAGTTAGAGAAACTGAAGGAAGGACTCTTTAATTCCGCTGCGTATACTGTAAGTATTCTATTATTTGTTTCTCTTGAATTCAATTTTAGAAACATGTTTTAGGCTATCTTGTATTAATTTGTTTAATATTAGATATACATGAAAATAAATAAAGATCCTGTATAAGCTTTTTCCAACATATACAGGGTGCAACTGTATCCATACATTGTTTTCTTACCTCAGGTTCGAACGAGAAATAATATAAGAACGACCCTTGAGAACGATCAACCTTTAGATTTCCTTAACAGTTACCTAATCATAACCAATTATAATCCATTAATAAAATAAATTAATAAATGGTTCACAATCTAAAACCACACTCCCGGGATCAATCCCCCACTCTCGGGAATCTTAATATACTCAAACGAGGCAGAGGAACCAAACCCCGAGCCTTAAGGATCATTCCGAGCCCTAAAATAGGTTTGCTGAAAAATGGACCAGCGATGCAGCCCTAATAAATTGCGCTGCAACCCTAAATGGCGCTGCTACGCCAATTACAGACCAGAAACTTTCTGGTTCATCTTCTTTGCGATTTCTCTTGAAACCAAACCCTCCAAACCAATCCAAAACCTTACCAAAACACCCAATTCAACCCCTAAACTTCATCTACATCATACCCTCATCAAAACCCAATCAATCTTACACAAAAACTCTCATTGATTCCAACTATCCACACCAAAACTATAAGCTGAAAACTATAAAGAAAAACAGAGTATGGCTTGTTTTTCATGGATGAATTCTTACCTCAAATGGAATTTAAGTCCTTTTTCAATGGATGAACCAAGTCTACAACTTCCAAGCTTTGATTTCCTAGCTTTAAACCCCACCTAGAGCTCAAAAACTTCAAAGGAGAGATGAAGGGAAAAGATGTACGGGTTGGAGAAGAAAACTTTGTTTTTTCTCTGTACTTTCTACAGCCATCTAAAGTCATATAAATCCTAACCCCAAATGACCAAAATACCCTTAAGCCACTTAAAACCTCTAAAGCCATTTCAAGGGTAAAATTGGTACTTTCCACTTACACCGTTAATCATAATTAACTCTTTCCACTTCCTGCTAATCTCAATAATCCCAAACTCCGACAATTCATATCCCGTTACCCTAAAATCCCCGGTAACGCTCTAATCATTAAAATCACCCCGAGACTCACCCCGAGCTCAAGCCTGTTATGACCAAACCGATAAATCATATTTAAAGATCGTCTCATGCCGAAATACTCGAACCAATCCACATTATAATGTGGTCTCACAATATATCATTGACATGCAAACAAGTATACAATTATTCCCTCAACGAGCCAAATTACCAACACACCCCTGTAAGCAAATGTGGACCCACATGCATGCATTCAACATCATATTATAATATAATTCTCATAAACATGCATAAACACATTTAATAGCATAATTAAACAGTTATGGCCCTCCCCGCCTACTAATCCAGCCATTAAACCATATTATGGAATCCGGGGCATTACAGCAGTGCTATACTAAAAATTGTATCCATCTTAACAGGTAATCCATTCAATCTACCAACAAAATACACTGATGCAAATGAATGTGTAGCTCCTGAGTCAATTAATACTGATGCAGAGATGTTGTTGAAAAGGAGCTGACCTGAGATTACTGTGGATGGACTTGCTTCTTGTTGGAAATGTGCCTTGAAAGCAAATGTAGTAGACATTGTTTTATGAAATAAATTAATTAATTAAATTTGTTATGCATATATTTTATGGACTATATTATTCTATGATAATATTGTGTAAATATCAGGAAAATTCCTAAGTTCATATATGTGATCTCAAACACGTATTGGTACGGGAGGATTGTGTTTGAGATAAATGAACTTGAAAGTTCGCAGTAAAATAAAGTTATGGAATCTTTAGATTAATTACTGCAAGTACGGTCCACTAGTATTATGAATACATGTGATCTAGATCCGGATCACTAGTGTGGTAGGACACTTTAGTGAAGGTGCTTGCTATATTAGAGAATATATAGAACTGGACCAAATATGTTTATTAATACTTAGTTAAATACCGTTTCAAAGTATTAATTAAATATATCAACTGATGATCATATACAAATAGATCTTAATCCTGAAGTTACTATGAACTCCTGTTTATGTTATATGAGTTCTTTGATTCACTTGTTAGGGTCTGTCAGAATGATCAGGCTAGAAACTTTTGTTTTGGGAACTCATTAATATAGATGGCTGGGGACATAGTAAACAGATATGGAATCTATACCTTCTCGCAAGAGATTGAATGATGGTTCTCTTAAGGGTTGACTTTTGGGACTAAAAGGTTATTGAGCTCAAATTCATAATTTAGTTATGAATTAACCTTCACTAGTAGAGTCAATGGTACTTAAGGAAACAAGAGATAATTAAAAGGGTAAAACGGTAATTTTATTCCCGATTAATTATGAACCATTATTAGAGGGTCAAGTTGTATGCAATGATTATATCAATGGACGCTTTATGATTATAAAGTACTCAGTAAATGAAATGTCTATAACTACAAGAGTGCAGTCTCATATTTATAGTGGAATAATTATAAGATTATTTAATTAAAGAGTTTAATTAATAATCTCAAATTTATTGGAGCTTGGAATTATAGGTCCATAGGTCCCCATAGCGGCTCTATCAACATTGTTCAAGGTAAGAGTTGATATGAAGGGAAAATAGTTTAAAGACATATTTAATAAGAAATTTGTTCTTCAGGCCAAATATGCAATTATATGATAATAGTGATTAATTAATTAATTACAAATTAGTTGTAGTTAACAAAATTAATTAATATTTAATTGTTGTATAATTTTCGAAATTATATTAAATAATTAAATATATTTCGAAATTTAATTAAATAATTAATTAATTATAATTTTCGAAATTATAATAAATTAAATATTTATTTTCAAAAAATTTGGATTTAATTAATTGGTAGAATTAATTAAATATCTTTATTTGAGTGGGAGATAATAATCTGATAAGTTCAAATTGGATTTGAATTTAAAAGATTAATATTTATTCAAATAATTAATTATATTTGATAATTAATTAAAAAGATAAATTAATTTGAATTAGTTATCAGGTTGTTAGATCTTATCAGACAAAACAGTTTGAATAAATAATTAAATAAAAATTGAAAAAAAACAACATCCCTAAAATTAAGGAGTCTACACGTGCACACACAGTCCATGGACTGTGTGTTGCGTGTAGGGCATTTTCAGGGATGGGATTTTCAATTTTATTTATTTAATTAATTAATTAATGGATAATTCAAAATTTGATTTTTGGATTTTTTCATTAATAGAATAATTAATTAATTAAAAAGTAAATTGTAAAATGGTTACAGATTTATTTTTTAAAATTTGAATATTTTCTTTTAAGTATGACTGATCAGAAAAATATTCAGTGATGTGTGAGACAACTCTGAACATTCACTCTGTGAACTCGTCAACGAGCTTAAGCTGGAGATTCTTTGACTCCTAAGCATAAGACATGCTCCCATGAGCCTCATTGTTCAACTTGTAATTTAACTAAGCAACTGCAGCGAGAGCCTAGCACACAAGTAAATTAAGTCAGAACATGTTCCAAGTAAAACTCAAACAAATAGCAAAGTAAGAAAAATTACCGAGGAGATGAGCTCGGTACTCTTGTCGTAGAGGACATTGGAGGCCCGAGCGTTGACCAATAACTGCCACTGAGGAGCCCCAAGATTGCTGTAGCTTTGGCCCACTCAAGACAGGACATCCGAGCCAAGAGTGGCTCTGTGAGTCCCTGCAACGCTGTCAATGACGTACTCATCAGAATGAGTCGAAATCAACAGCAGGCGCTCCCAAGTGGGAACTGGCTTCTTTGGAGCTAGAACGGTCGTTTGAAGGGTTTGGATCGCATGAGACTTTGAAGGAACAGCTTCCACAGGAACCCCGATCTGGGAGTTGGAGGTCATGACTTGGTTCAGAACTTGAGGGGCCAGAGGAGGAGGCGTCACCTCGGTCCTTTTAGGGACTTTGGCAAGCTGACCAGCTTTTTGTGACGCTCTCGGGCGCTTGCTTTGCTTGGCTCCCGAGCAACCGTTGAGCATGGTTTCGAGGTCAGAATCCATATTGCCTGCATGATCAAATCATATTAGTAAACAAGCTTAAAATACCAAAGTAAGCGTGAAGCAAACAGTTAATGGAAACAAATAGACAAGTGACAAGAAAACTAACTGGAACTCTCCCCCGAGCTCGTGCTCGGCGACCAGGTAATCCCCTTATCTTCAAAGGAGGCTGGGGGAGTCCCTTCCCTATACATGGAAGTTAACCTCGAAAGGTCCTTATAGTCCTTTGTTCCATACTGAACGACTATCCCATCCCAAACTTCATTCAAACTATACATTTTTTGGTATTTCCCCAGCCAGCTATCGAATCTATGGACCCTATCATCTACCCAAGACAATACATGGAAATTATCCTTATAATCCGGGAATAGGATCAGGGTGTCGGGTTTATATTTTAGAGGGGAAGGAGACCACAAGGCTGAGTTGAGAATGACCTTACCTCTGTCACTCGATCTCGAAGCCTCGTCGTTGGCATCATTCCCCGAGCACAGACTCCTATGACGGCGGGCTGGGGATCGGACCCTCGAGCTCGTTGACCTCTGCCTCGGAGGAAGTTTGTCAGTAGGGAGTGGTACATGCTCCCACGTGGTGTACTTCTGGTAGGCGATGTCGTCCATTGATTGGCCCTGCTCCAGAAGACCGCAGGCTCGAAGCTTATTTTCATGAAGAAGATAAGACAGGGAGAGCCTACCATACGGCTAGTTTTTGTCCTATAAATACTTGTTCCTTCAACCAATTACTTGCACAACTTCTTCATCTCTTAACCTTCGAGATAAAATTCATCATCAAATCATGAATTTCTCTTTATTGTTCATAACTTTAGTTATTGTTTGCTTGTATTTAGCATCATTCTATGGGTATTATACTAATGAAATGCACATGAATATTATAGTTGCGTATTCATTAGTTATTCTTCCACTTTACTTAATAGCTCTAGCATTCGATTAACATTGTAATGCACTCAAAAATATGAATAAAATATATTGTCTTATTTTTCATAATTGTTATAATGCATTTGTAGAAAGAAGAGGGAGTTACATATTATTAGTTAATATTAAATATATATTGTGTTAATTTTGATTGTAAATATCTCCATTGTAATATTTCTCAAATAATAATGCCTCCAACTCCATGAAATGCTCTAAGTGCTTAATTTTTATGTACCAACGTTGCACTTATGGATATTAATTAATACTAGATACACATTCAAATTGCATATATTTTTTACACACTATAATATGTATTTAAACTATGGCCTTGCACACATCCATAAAATCATTCTTGGACCAAGACAAGTTCAAGCCAGCCTACCAAGTCCAAATGGATATTTTGTCCTGGTTTGCCCCACTAGAAGAATGGAAAAAGGTCTTATCAGCTGAATGGAAAAAGGTCCAAAATAACAGGCCCACTTTTATCTACCCATCAGGCCCAAATGTTGCCAGCCTGATGAACTGTTATACTGTTCTCTTCCTTAGCCTCAATGCCAAGCTCGATGCAGAACAGAATATAGTTACCAATCCAACATTCGAAGTCTACGGGTCAAAAGAAGAACCATTATGTGGTCTTGGAGGCCAAGAGTACATGGACATCCAAATGAGTCTGTTTGAGAAAAACCAGATTATACCTCCGGAATTGTGGCCCAAACCAGAAGAAGATGCTCCTTGGGAGGCATTCCCTTCCGACTATACTCACAAAATAACAAGGGCCCTTGAAGCCTTCCATCTATCAAAAAATGAAACAGATCAGGTCACCAAACTCGAAGAAACATTAGAACAAAAATATCCGTCTCTGTACAAATTGACCGATACTGAAGAGATAGTTTTGCGAAAAAATGACTACTTTGAAGATTCACAAAACCCATATGCTGACTCTGCAGATATGCAAGACCCCTATCTCTTCCATTACACAGGAGGCGAATGGAACGTGATGTACACAGAATACGACGCCTGTCCCCCAGCTGGCAGTGACGAGGATGAAGAACCGACAGGATGGAACCCACTTCATGAAGACCCAACATATGACTCTGACTATGAAATTAGTCATGAAACAATATTTAAATAACTATTTCAGCCATAAGTTTTTGTTGTTTAGCCTTTTGTCTTTGTCAGGGAATCTTATCCCTTACCTATGCTTTTGTCTTTGTCGGGGAATCCTATCTTATCCCTTATCCTATCCCAACCATGGTTGGTTTTGACTAGGATGGGTTAAGTTTTGTTAGGTTTGGTTAAGTTTGTATGCTGAAGGATGTGGCTATATAAGGCCATCATCCCTCCTTGTGGAAATCGGAGAATTTGGAAGCAATAAAATACTAGAGTGTTTATTATCAAAAATGTTCTTCTAAATCATTCCTTCAAAGATTTCTGAAGTAGAGATAGCATGCAATATGGATCATATCTGAAGGCAACTACTGTTATAAGTTTTTAGATTAACCTTCGAGTTAATAAATCTAGCAATCTATCCTTTATGATCGTAAGTCACGCAATTCTGAGTATGTAAGTCGTGCAGATTGGTGTGAGAAATTGCTGGGTTTATTGATTCGTTAGTTTGTTTAACTAACTTATAGCAGGAACACCTTAATTGTATCATAAATAATTTTAAATTAGGACCACATCACTTTTAATTGTTCGGTTAAGATAAATTACACATTTGTGTAAAAAAAATATGTGATATTTGAAAATATGTTCTTCATTACTCATGGATCGATATATTACCACCTTCAATCCAATAGTAACAAACACATAATCATGCCCAAATCATAATTTTGCAGCCATAAGAAACAATTACCAAAAGAAAGAGAATTGACAGAGACACAGTGTATTCAGAGTTTTTTTTTTAACTGATCGATTTCTTCAAAAATGGCATACAGAAATTAAAAAAAAACATTTAAATTAAATATCTTCCTTCATCACGTAACATAAATTTGTTACAATAAAAACATTTTAAATTTTAGATAAATATATTTAAATAGTGATATATTCCCTCAAATTAAGGATGTAACATTTTTAAATAATATCCTAATTTAATATTTATATCTGAAAATAACTAATCTTGTTAGAGATATGTAATATTTTTTATAAATTTGTATATAGATGAAAAAAAGGAAAATTACACATAGCACGGTAAATTTAAAAAAAATGAAAAATATGAAATTTTATAAAAATTATAAAAATATGGATAATAGTTTTGTAATTGTCTGTTACAATTTTTTATTTAGTCTATAAATATTATTTACAAAATTATAATATATAGTTACAAATTTTTAAATTTTGGTTACAAAAAAAAACTCCGTATTTACAATTATACATCTCTGTATTTTTGTAATTTTTCCAGATTCCGTATTTTCAATATTTTTTTTTATATCTTAAATATTTTTATGAATTTCCCAAAATATTAAACCCTTGTTAAAACAGCCTTTGCCTAATAATTTGAGAAATTTACATCCAATACCATTTTTATTAAATTATTTACAAAAAACGTGGACAAATATATTTACAATCATACAGTTTTTCTTATAGGGTATATAACTTAAATTTGTCTTATATTCTCTCTATATATAGAAGTACACGGTACACAAAGTTAAAGTGCGGTTTAAAATTTTGTTTTTTTATGTTTATTTATATCTTTCTCTTCTCCTTAACTTCATCAAAATCGCGAGTCGGTTGGGCTTAAGAGCAGTATCATCGCGATCTACTCTTCAAGATGATCATTTTGATATGTGGGAAGCATATATTTTTTCGCCGTCGTCATAATAGATGACTAAAATAAAAAACAATCTTTTAGTTTATTTTTTATATTCTGTTGACTAAAAAGAAACTAAATTTTCAACTTAAACAAAATTTAATATACTACAATTTGTATTCTTATTTTATATGTAAAAGATACCATATGGTATTCTAAATAACTTTAAAGTTATTAAAAAATATTTTAAGTAACTTTTTTAAAATAAATTCTTTAAAATATTGTTTGATAACTTTTTAATAGAACATAAGAAGACACTTTTTGGTAACTTACTAAGTTTGTTGGTTACTTTAAATTTGTGGCATACTAAAAAATTTAGTCATATATCAAAAGGTAACCAATTGGTATCTTAAATGATATATAAAAGTGAAAATTACATCTAGTATTAATTTTTTTTTTATTTTATTTACACTTTTATCATCGCGACCTACTCTTGAAGGTGATCATTTTGGTATATGACAAACATGAGTTTCTTGTGTTGTGTATGAAAATAACGTTTAAATTTCTTTTTAGTTTTGTTTATTAAAAAAAATGGAAAAGTTTCTTAAAAATTGGAATGAGTAATTTTTATGTTGTATTTAAAAAGTAATTATGTAGTTGCTTTTTATTTTGATCAATAAAAACTTAATAATAAAATACCGAAATGTGTATTTATTATTATAGTTCGAAAGTAACTTTTAAGTATATTTTTTGTTTGATTAATAAAAAAAATATTATTACTCCTATATAAATTACATTATTGACTAAAAAATGAATTAAAACTTTTTATTAATAAAATTAATGTATAGTATACTAAAAGTAACTTTTAATAATAAGTTTTATAGTAATTTGTTATATTTTATTGTAACTTATTAGTTTCTAAAAAATGACTACTCGGCAACGTAAAACTATCTTAAGTAATAAGATATCATAATATAACTTCAAAATAACTAATCAGTGTCTTAAAATAAAAAAGTTTTAAAAAATAAGTATTGGATATAATCAAAATGTATATAAAATAATATGCTATAAAAATAATTTTTTTCCTGAAAAAATAACTAATTGGTAACTTATTAATATTTTAAGTAACATAAAAGTTACTTTTTAAACCCGCGGGAAAATTGGATTTTGGGAAAGTTTCAAATTCAGGTATATTACTTTTAGAATCCGGTATTTTTTGATGACGTGGCAATGTATTTTTGTAAATAAAATTTTGTAGGTGATTTTTGTAATTATTTTATGTTATAGGTATATAATTGTAGGACAATTATTCGATAAGGACTTCACTTTAAGCCTTACCGGTAGGGCTCTTAGTGTTTCTCAACCCGTGAACAGTTTTCGGCGCGATTTTTTTTTATGATCGTGTATATTGTAGTTATTTAGAGCATCCTGCAAATTTTCAGAAAATTTTGAATAGTTTACAGTACCGAAAACTAGGTTCAAACATGTTGTTTTCCACGCGCATAAAAAAAATTAGTAACGCGTGCAACAACATGTTTGAACCTAGTTTTCGGTACTGTAAACTATTCAAAATTTTCTGAAAATTTGCAGGATGCTCTAAATAACTACAATATACACGATCATAAAAAAAAATCGCGCCGAAAACTGTTCACGGGTTGAGAAACACTGAGAACCTTGCCGATAGGACTGAAGTTCTTATATGAGAATTCTCATGTAATTGTAAACATCCCTAATAATTTCATGGGAATTTCATCTACTGCATGGATTAAGCCCACCAGTCCGGCCCATCGTTTGAAGATTGGGCCAGGGGCACCCATGACCCATAGCAGGACGGAATAATTAGGTTAAGCTGTGTAAACAATGCTCTCTCTCAACAGTTCGATATTGTTATTATTTATTTAAAATAAGAAGAAGGAAAACATATATCTATATTTATATGTAGTGAATTTGGAAGAGAATCTAATTAATGGTGTGTTTTGTCTGTTATTTTTGTTTCCTACTAGACAGGGGAATAGGATGATGTATGTGCTCAATCAAATTTTGGGACATTGATGGAAGTGTTGAATAGTCGAACAAGTACTACTCAATCATACTCTATCTTTCATATTGATGATGGAGAATTGACGATATATATATATATATATACATAATTCTAATGATAATTGGATAGAACCCACACACATTAATTAATATTTACCTAAAGCAATAAGTAAGTTCTTCATCTTATTTTTAGCCAGAAAAAAAAAAGCTCATCATGGTATTGTATTGGACCCCTTTTACGGAAAAGGTAATAGAGACTATATTTCAAATAGTGATTATGTTCGTGAGCTTGCATGCACTATATATATATATATATTTACTCCAAACCTAAGTATACATGGGAATTTTCTTAAGGAACTTTACTTTAAATTCTATTAATGGAGTTCTCAGTTCTCGATCCGTAAACAATTTTCGGCGCAATTTTTTTTATGACTGTGTATATTGTAGTTATTTAGAGCATCTTACAAATTTTTATAAAATTCCTAATAATTTACAGCACCAAAAATTAAATTCAAACATTTTATTACACTAATTTGAATGGTCATATATGTATATATATATATATATATTTTGAGTTGAAACACATGACCACCCTATATATATATATATATAGCTATAATTCGAATGTTAGTCTCAAAAGAATAAATTATATTTATCTTGCGAATTAATGAGGAGAAAAAGAAAAGGAACATAGACAATTAGTATACAGTGATGTGATTTTGTACAATAAAAGGATTATTTCGTTAATTTCGTTGAATTAATAGCTAGATTTATAGAATAGTTATTAATTATTAGAAGCCTAAGTAAGTGAAATCAAATCCAAAATACATTAAATTTTAATTTAAGTACATAAAACAAAAATGTAGTACTTAAAGAGATGTATTCTATATTATATATAATTATTGATATATGCTTTCAACTTTGAAAAAATGATAAAAAAAAAACAACTTTCTTCTATGGTTATATTATATATATTATGAATATTAAAGATATTCATAATTTTCTTGTGTGATCATCATTATCTCTAAGTGGTTTGCACCTCAAAAACCACAAAGTGATCATGTAGGAAAAACAAATGAGAGATCAAAGATAATAATGGAATTAATTGCAAACATTGCTATATATTGTTATCAAAATTTTTGGGTTATTGTCATCATAACTATTTCTTTTATTATTATTATTATTAGTAGTAGTACTTATTGGAGTTATATAGATATATAATTATTGATATGAAATCATGGCAACATATGTATATATAGTGCTTGGCAGCTGATATATAGCTATATATAGAAATAATTTATATAACTTATTTTCATCAAGTACTACCTTTATTATTATTATTATTGTCTTTGGGGAAGCATTTGCCTCAATCGATCTCCCTTGCCTTTTTCCTTCAAATAATTTTGTTTTATTATTATATAGGATGATTTCCTCCTTAGTATCTACTCTACACATAATAATTATTAATACAAGTACTACTGATATTACAATTTATTATTATATAGGATTTATTTAATTATAGAATTTATATAAAAAGTATATATATATTTATAGATAAGGTTTTGGAGGGTGTGGTAACATGCATGTACTCGATCACAAGCTTAAATTGCACGTAAATGTTTATGATATAATTAATAATAATATTCAATTGCTTTTTTAATTTCTTAGTAATGTGGAAGTGGAAGCTATTTTCGAAGAATTCTAGTGTCATGTGAAGCATGTGTGGAGGGCCATATATATATATATAACCCATAGTAATAATTGTTTGGATCCACTACTTTCATGATTAATATATATCCATTGCTACAATGATTTTGAAATTTAATTTCCAAGCTTCATTCTTATTTCATTAATGGATATATTATTATTTGGATTCGATATTTCGAATACTATTAATTGCCCCATTAATAATAATAATGATTTGAAGTGATAATAAGCTATAAGAGGAATATTTATGTGTGTGTCTATTTATATATATATATACTAAATTTTAAAATGTGCGATATGCATGTTTGCTTAATTTCATTTATAGATTTTATTAATTATTTTTATTAAATTTATATTAATGTCATATAAATTTCAAATAAATATCATATTTTAATTAAATAATTTATTTATTTTTGTTTAAGTTTATGTTTGTTTTAGTTTTTGAATTTAAATTTGGGAGTGATAACAAGAAATTATATATTATATGTTTAATGTAATATTAAATATTATAGGTGGATTTTAAATTTAAGTTTATTGCTAGTTTTTTTTTTAAAACTATTAAAAAAATATCTTATTATTTTTAAATAATTATCATTGTAAAATATCTAAAAAATATCATATTTTAATTTTTTTTAATTATTTATTTTATTTTATTTAAGTTTAAATGTTTACAAACTATTGTTATTCTGTTAAATATAAAAATATTTCGTTAAAGTTAACAATAAAAAAATAAAAAACCGTTAAAACCAACCATTTACGTTATCTACACACTTATATAAGCTATAAGTGTGTAGATAACGGCTTGCTAGGAACTTGCCTCGGAAGATTTATAAAAGTTTAATTAGAATCTACTTTAAAAATGGGAGGATTTACACACTAATGCAAAACCTCTTTTCTTTTCTAACTTTTCCTTTTTTCAATGGAACTAACTAGCAAGCCCTTGTGTTGAAAAAACAAAAAACAAAAAATTTGAATTAATAATAATTATAACATTGTTAGTTGTGAAATTAATTGAGAAAGGTTCCTTAAAAAAAATGAATTAGTTGAGAAATTAATGTTTTATGGAGTAGATATATATCCCTCTAAATAATTATTATTAATAGTGATATTTTATAATCATTTTCTGAAAATATAATAGCTCACATCACATTCTTATCGCAAAATTAAGATATTTATGTCTTTTCAAAATTAAATTTGTATCCATTAGAATTTTAGTTACATTTTTATAGTATCGTAAACTTATTAGCTAATATCACACCGCACTCCATTATTGAGGTTACCTTTATCAAGTAATATATAATAATATTAATAATTATAATAATATAGATTAATATTAATAATATGTGCTTTGGTGTATGCAATTACCTAAATTCCTTGCGTATTAAGTAACATCTTAAAGTTATTCATTTCACTTTATTTATTGGGCTCAAGCTGTTCACTTTAATTAGTTAGTCAACTAATAAATATAACTAAAGCTTCATTTCGAAAATTCTTTTTAAAAATTATATTTTTTTAAAAAATTAATAAGTTAATTACTAATATATCATACATTTTAATTCGATGGATCTTCTTTACCTGAAAAACGAGTATCACTAGTTTTTGTGTGTGTACACATCATTCAAAATGATTTTTCTATATACATATAATTAATTTTGTCCCACCTAATTGTGCACTATAATATATAATTTTGGTCCATATATGCATAATGAAGATGCTGAGAGATGATATTGACCGTTTGATTTGTCGACCATCAATAGTATTAGTGCAATATGAACTGATAATAACGTTGATTAATATAATTATAATATAGCTGCATTATTTGTGCTGATTGATTTGTATATTTTTGTATATATCTTTGACCTGCCCCACAATTAACCTCAACTAGATATAGATGTGCTCTTCTTCATTAACCTTCTTGTTATTAAGTTCATGTCATATTAAGTGAGATTATTGGATGGATGATAATCAAAACTCATTTTATTATTATATATATAATTAGAGTGACTTGACAAAATGACTTTTTTTTAAGTTATTTTTACATTATAGCCTAGTTTTGATAATTTTTTACAAAATGACATCTTACAATTCAGATAACTGGTCGAAAATTTTAGGATGTCGATCGAAAAATTCAGACAGTTGGTCGAAAAATTTAGATAGTTGATCGAATTTTTAGATGGAAATTATTTTGCAAATAAATTATCAAAATTAAGCCAAATTGCAAAATCACTCAAAAAAAAAAAAAAAAAAAAAAGGCAATTCTCACTAATTTAATTATCACTGTATATGTTGAGAAATATGTGTATGAGTTATATAAATAATAAATATGTTCTATAAAGGAAGAAAAAGGATAGTAAAGTTAAAATTAATTTCGATATATAAATATGAACACTACATTTACATTAATTTATAGAAATGAAATATAGTCTTTTAAAAGTTCATGTATCTTGTTAACATATATAATTTGTGTTACTTTTCCAAATAATACACAATGAAACCTTTTTGGGTGCACATATATTGTTAAATAATGTAACATAGATACCAATTCTTCTTCTTGATTTAAGTTTATTATTGATATGACATTATTAATTATTTTACATGCTAAAGTAATAAATGGCACCTTTTTAGCAAAAATTTCATCACTTAATCATGGATGCTCGATTATCTAGAGATTAGTTAAATTTAATGTATTGATTGATATATAATTTAACAAAAGAACAAATTGAAGGTCATATCAAGATCAAGGTGGTTGCTATATATATATATTACATTGTTGCAAGGTTATATCAAAGTGACCAGACCAATGTATTTATTGAAAAGAAATATTAATTTGACAAATTAGTATTATTTATTTATTAATTTTTATTATTACTTCTCTTTTAAAAAGAAGAAAAATATCACTTGATTCGTTGTGGTCATGGCCACTTAATTTGTGCCAATTTGCTCACGCCGATTGAGACTTTTATTAAGAAAACTTTAAAATCTACTCATTTCGTGATGATTAAGCAATTCATATGTATGTATTATATTTATATTTGTTTGAAAAGAAATAAAATAGTATTAAATAAATATAAGAATTTACTTTTTTGTAACTTTATACTTTTGTAAAATTTCATTTTGGTTCATTTTTTTTTCAATAATGCTTATATAGTAATTTTATGTATTTTAAAATCATACATATTTAGTAACATAGACTTAGATTTGATAAGTAAAATTTTGTCAATATATGATCAAATTTTTATCAGTTATATACAATTAAGTAATTAAATTTGAATTTAAAACTCATATAATTGATAATAGTTAAATTAAATTGACAAAATTTAATTAAATTTAAAGTACAAAATATTTACGATTTTAAAATACAAAATATCAAATATGTAAGATATAAAATAAGCATTATTGTAAATACAAAATATAAAAATAATATTTTACAAAAACACATCATCAAATGATTACCTAGCGTAAAAATATAAATATTCAGGAAAGTTCTGAAGAAATGTTTACAGCTGTGATAGAAAACAACATATATGCCATTGTTCAAGAACTCTTCTTCTTCTAACTATTCTAAACTCTGTACTACATGACATGCAACTTGCAATCTTTTTGTCCATATTTATGAGCTCTTGTATGTATGTATGTATATGTGCATCAAACCAAAGACAATAATACCTACATAAATTCCTTAATTAAAAAATAAATAAAATTATATAAAATAAAGAGAGATTGGAAATGGGGTCCCACTTTTATAAAATAATATAAAATTAATTGCATTTTTAACCCTGTCCATGTATCTAGAGCTCTCTCTATATATTTATAAATATAATTAAATGATAAAAGAATCATCTTAATCCAAAAAAGTACTTAATACTGCTTATGAAAGAACTCTCCCCATTAAGTGTTTTGGCAAAAGGCTTATCTTATTTTATAAACTTGAGTTGCTAATTCACAGTTGGATTTTTTTGTTTTGTTATGAACTTTTATTTATGGCTATAGATAACACACTTTAACTGATTGATGATTATCTGTCTACTTTATTTTTTTTATTGTTTTCCTTCTTAAATCAGTACATTAATTATAGTAATATATATTGTTACATATTCACATAATTATATATCCAAGATTAATTAATGAATAAATAACCCAATGTGTTTTATATATTTGCTAGTCATAATATATAACCAAAATTCAAAGCCATACCAAACGAATAGATATATATATAATAGAGTAATATATAAAAATATATATTTTAAATTTCATTTTACTAAATGTTCTTCTTTAAAAAATTTGAGAAAAAGCATGGAATAATAAATTTGATAAAAAAAATTCAAGTGTATCCAATAATGTGTGAAATATTTTGAGATATGCTTCATATATAATATTTTTTTTAATTAGATTTTTATTAAGGTGTAATTTCACTTTCCCATTTTGATGCCAAATGGGAAGGTATTGTCAATTCAAGAGCATTATATTATTGGAGAATTTGATCGACACAAATTAAAGGTTCTCATCTCATATGATAAGGTATGTTATAGAGTGAGTGAGTGAGTGAGTGAGTGAGAGTTAGGGATTATGACTTGGAATTGTCTTATGTATTTGACATGTCGGGAATAAATGATGGGAAAATGGCCCTACACAAATGATTCAAAATCTTTTCCAAAAAATTAATTAATAATTTTCATTTTTATTAAAAAAATAAAAAAAAAAAAGCAAAAGTTGGGTTGTGTGGGAGAATTGCTAAGGACAATATCAGTGTCCAACACCACAAGTAGGTGGCGTATTGTTATTGGTGCAATTCAATATCAGGTCTCATATATTTGAATTTAATAAGTATTATGGGGTATCGTTACCCAATTACGATGTGTTACCTCGTGTGTTGTTGGACACCTTAAGATGTCAAATAACACTACTCGGTTGTGTGGTGTGGCAACATTTTGCAGACAAATGTTTTATAATTTAATGGTTCTTCATTGGTGGAATCTTTTACATAGAGAAATTTTCTATGTTAAATGAAAAAAAAAACACTAATTCCTTCATGAAGAACATTTGTTTAATTGAAAATAATTAATTAAATTTATATAGCATTAATTATGATTATTATGATCTTATTTTAAAACACAAGCACTAATTTTTAACGTTATTATTTTCCTCTGACCATGTTTCTTACAATTTTTTATTTATTTATATATTCTAACGGATATTTTTTTATCTAACGGCTACAAACATGCCATTATTGATTTTCCTCTTAATTAATTATATCAATTTCACTGCCATACACATTCATTGTTTGTTTTTGTCTGAGTATAATTACTGTCTAGAATTTTTTTTTTTTTAAAGCAAACTTATACTATTTATTTTCTTGTGTAAATATATTAATTTATTATTTTCATAAAGATTGCGGATCTTTCTATAGTGTTTAACAAAAGCATATATTATATAAACATTTATATTGGGACAAAAGAAATCTTACGATTCTAAAATCTTACAAATATATTCATAAATTTGTCTTCTTTTTCAATGAAAAATTCCTAAAAAAATAAAATAAAATCTGCTATTATTTTTACTCATCCAACTTGTGTTTTATCAGTACCAACTTGTTCCTTCTCCAGCTAATTAATCACCTAGACAGTAGACAAGATCCTGTTATGATTAAGTAAATATAATTCCAAAGGACATAATAATAGCGATTAATCAGAATATTATAACGGTTATTTTTGTGCAATAATAAGGTACAAATACAATAATGGGATAACAGTTTAACTCTTTCTTTTTGTGTTTTTTTTTTAAGAAAAAAAAAAAGGCAAAGTAAATTAATAATGTCTTGGAGTGTAAATTGATGGTTAAGTTTTTTTTTTTTTTTTTTGAGAAATTTGCGGCCAAACTCCCCTTATGTTTGTTTTGTTGAACACTTCACTCCATTTTCTTTAATTTTGGTGGGAAAACTCCTTTATGTTTGTTTTGTTGAACACTTAACCCATTTTTCTTTAATTTTGGTGGGAAAACCTCCTTAAGTCTCGTTCAGTTTGCAATTCACTGTTCTGTGCATTGACCCCGTTATCCACACAATCCAACTCAGCATATCTACCAACGTGGCTGCTTTAATACACAGGTGACAAATTAAAACTATTTTTGTGTTTTGAAAATAATACATAATAAAATAAATCTAATAAATAAAATCCAAATCTACGATTTTTTTTCCCAGAATATGCCAACAGTGAGTATTGGAGTCAAAGCTTTGGACAGGTTTACACACACCTGGTGCGATTTAGCTTCGACCCAATTAGAAAATCAACTCCTCCAATATCAAAAGATACTTACGCTCCAGATCTAGTCGATTTTAGGGCCGATTAAAAGAAGAAACAAAATTGTTTGAGGTTGGAGAGTTTGTGGGTTGTTGTTGACTAATTTATGTAATAATTAAAAAGCAGCCACGTTGGTAGATAGACTGAGTTGATTGTGTGGATAACGGGGTCAATGCACGGAACAATAAATTGCAAACGGAACGGGACTTAAGGGGATTTTCCCCCCAAAATTAAAGAAAAATGGGTTAAGTGTTCAACAAAACAAACATAAGGAGGTTTTCCCACCAAAATTAAAGAAAATAGGGTTAATTGTTCAACAAAACAAACATAAGGGGGTTTGGTCGCAAATTTCTCTTTTTTTTTTAAAAAATATATCAGTACTAAGACAAAAGAAGTACTATTCTCATCAAGGGAAGACATGTACAAATCACAATTACATTTAATTCAAAGGATTATTTTTTTCAAAAATAACCAATTTTTGTTAAAAAAAATAATTATTATAACGTTTTCAGTTTCACCATCTTCAAAAATATGATACTCAAATTTTTTTTCCAAAAAAAATTGTATCTACTTTGTTTTTATCTTTTGTAATAGATACATTTTTTAAAAAAAAAATCTTACTATAAGGATATCCAAATAATAATATATAAGCATATACCAAATTAAATATTTATATATAAAAGCTAGATTGGATAAAATATTCAAGTACCTTAGAACAAATTATATTAGTTTCTAGTCATACATTGTGCTCAATTATATAAGCATAAACATAATGTTTTATGAGGAAGTCAGCATTGATGATAGTTAGAATTTTATAATATCATGCATATTTACTTTTATCATATGCATATTTTGATTATATATATATTTAGGTCGCGGCTATAATAGTATACATTTTTATACATTATCCTAGTGACAATACTAAGGTATTAAAAACAAGGTCTAAACAAAATATTTCTTTGTCATCAAAATATTTCTTTGTATGACAATACTAAAAGTTTAAAACACTATATCTTAAATTATTCAAAATTTTCTAAAAATATACAGGAAGAGATTCAATATCAATGAACGTTATCTAAAAAACCTGATATTATTTTATTTATGATTCGCCATGGTAATGTATGTATTAAAATGTACACTACTGTAGTTTTACCCTATATACTGTATTTATTTAGTATAATCATGATGCCATTAAGGTGAAGAAATCATCGAAACTCTCGAAACATAACTTTTCTAAAAGCTTTTTTATGGTACAATATTCATTAAAGCAGTGTATATAATGCTTTAAAATAACCCAAAACCCCCCATTTAGGCTTAAAGGATGCTTAACTCAAGTGGATTGCTTTAGTTTTTTAGATTTTTAAATAATTTTCTTATATTAAAAACTATATTTTAATTTTTTTATAATTATTTTTTTAATGATTTTTGAATTATTTTATAAATTAAAATTAGTTTAAGCCAATTATAAGCAATTATGTAAACTCTTTGGTAGATTTGACCAGAAACTTACCATGTGTTTGATATGGAGACATGGAAAAAATTGAAGTGATATAGAAAATAAGAGTGATGGTAAAGAAAATATATTTCTCCAATGGTGTTTGGTAGGAAGGATGGAATGAAAATAAAATAAAAGTGAAATTATAATTGAATAATTTTGTATAAATTTTGTTGAATTAAAAGCAAGAGTAAATTTGTTTGCAAATACTTAAATTTAAATAAAATAAAATAAATAATTAAATAAATTAAAATAAGATATTTTACTATGATAATTATTTAAAAATAATAAATAATTAAACAAATTAAAATATGATATTTTTTTAGATATTTTACAATAATAAATAAAATCATACGTTTTATAACTTAAATAAAATTTAATTAAACTTAAACTCGCTTATTAGAATAATATCATATTAAACATATAATATAATCTACTGTCAATTAGTAACAATTTTTTCAAAAAAAAAAAACTATCAAGAAATTTAAATTTAAAATCCACATATAATATATAATCTTTTTAAAAATCTAGCAAAAAACTTAAATTTAAAATCTACGTATAATATTTAAGATTACTTTAAACATATAATATATAATATCTTTCTGTCACTCCCAAATTCAAAAACTAGATTAAACATTAACTTAAATAAAAATAAATAAATTATTTAATTAAAAAAATATTTATTTAAAATTTATATGACATTAATATAAATTTAATAAAAATAATTAATAAATTCTATAAATAAAACTAATAAAAAATATATATATATATTGTACATTGTTTTTAAATAGGGTTTATATATTTTTGTACCTTGTGTTTTGTCTCATTACCTGTTTGGACCCTGTGTTTTGACAAATTACTTTTTGGACCCTATGTTTTGTAAAATGGTTAAAATAGAACCCTAAACTCAATTTTGATAAAGAAAAATTTGAATATAACAACATAGTTTTTAAGCAGAATGATTTTATTTTTTTTCTGAATTATTAGTTTAGTAAATTATTTGTGGTTTTAGTTGAGAAATCATTGACCAAAATCATGTTTAGAGTTCTATTTTAACAATTTTATAAAATATAAGGTCCAAAAAATAATTTATCAAAATACAGGCTCCAAAAAAGTATAAACTCATTTTATTATCATGTATATTGTAAAAAGTCTTCTCTTCTCTTTTTATCTCATTTTTATCTCATTTATTTTTATACTTTATAAAATAAATTTGTCATCAATTTTATAAAGTATAAATTGGGGCCGCTCATTTTTTTTCCATCATCTTTTCTCTCTAACCAAACAAACATTTTTTTTTCCTTCTCTTCACTTTTCTTTCCTTCTTCTTATCTTCCTAGTCAAACATGGAGTTATAGTGGCACCAGAATAATGATGATGATGATTGAGACTTAATATAAGTGTTACAAATTAATTAAACTACTTGAGAATTGTTACACCTCAAAATGCCCTTAATTTTAGTTGGTATTTGTGCCTAAATAGCTATTAGCTCTTTCAATTGGTTAAAACTCGATCTAGTCGTGTGGAACAAATGAAAAGGAAAAAAAAAATCATTAATTTGGGTAGCATTTTCGGTGGCACCAAAAGTTATGATAAAGTAATGCTTTTTCTATAAATAGAAATATGAATTGAAATTCTAATATTTTCAATTCCAAACTTGGTTTTCCCAAAAATATCAACTTAAATAGCTGTATATAATGAAGATGTTAGGCTAGTAGGTGACACAAATTTTTGAATTTATAACCACAAATGACAGCTTAACCAATGTAGTTATGCTCACAATTAACCTCCCTCTAATCTAAACTTTAATGTTAATTATTTCTTACAAATTTGGAGAAATCTTGATCCAATCATCATGGCAACCAAACTCCCAAAAATAAGTGGGGGAAGGAAAACTGTTATGAAAAAAGCAAAAGTGATGTGTGGATGTGATATAAATTGAAGTAGATAAATGAACTAGATTTTTTTTTTTTTTTAAATAATAAATAAATGAACTAGATTTGAGGATTGAAAACAATAAATAAAATGTATTGAAGTTGTCAAATATATATGGTCACAAAGTCCACAAACATTTTCACTCTCACGAGTCATAGTTTGACCATTTGAAATCAAGACCAATATTCCTCTTTTTCAGCTTCTTCCTGCTTATCACTTGTGAGTTTAATAGTAAAACAAAAAAAAATTATAAACAATCATTATAATCCATAGTAATTAATAAATGGAGCTTTTTTATTTTATTAAATTTATTTAAATGCAAATAATAATAACTGTAACAAGGCCACATCAAATTATATCGAATTTGGGATTATTTTTTTAAAGAAATTATTAATGCTAATATGGGGATTTGTTTTATAGAAACAATGTGGATTTTATTAATTATTATTCAATGGATAAACGTGTAATAATAATAATAATAATAAACCATTTATGCCTACTTCTCTAGAAGTAAATTAGAAATATAAGAATATACATCAAGTAACAAATAATGCGCGTTTGTTTAGTTTTATTATTAAGTTTTTATGATTTTTTATATACATTTTAAATCAAGCAACGAATAATGCACGTTTGTTTAGTTTTATTATTAAGTTTTTATGATTTTTTATATAAATTTTAAATAAATAAATAATATTATAGGTAAAAAAATGACATAAACATATTAAAATAAAAATTAACTCAAACATTATTTATGATTTTAAAAAAATATGATAATCTTTTAGATTACAAACTACCATATTTAAGGTACAAAATATTTATGATATTATTAAAATCACACATCAATAATTCAAGAATAAGCTTATTCTTGATAAAAGATAAATGTTATTATAATTTCTTATGTAGTTACACGGTTATATTATTTGTATACAGATAACACTTATATATAATGTATATTGTTTGTTGTTATTTAATATGAATGTATATATTTATATAACTTAGATTAATTAATAAAAAAATAGCTTGTTTTCTTTTTAAATATAAATGATAAAAATTTTAATAAAAAATAAAATTAGGTATTATATATTATTATAATAATAATATTTTATAACATTTGAATTTATATTAATATATGTTGACCACAATTTTGGCAAACGACGAGTAGATGTCAAAACTACAATGAACCTTTAAGAGAAAAATACGACACAGATAATTTTATAGTGGTTTAGCCCCAATTTGTTGATAATAGCCTAATCCACTTGGAGTTGTAATATATTTAGCCCACACTTAAGATGAGATGAACTTGAGCCAACTGAGTTTCTTAAGTGCAAGTAGAAAAATATAGAGTTTCCTCTCTCTAGAGAATACAAGCTTTATCTCTCTAACCTCTCAGAAAATGCCCCAAGAATGCCCCAAGTAACAGTCTCCAAAATCTCAAAACGAGAGAGTTTTCTCAGTCTAAAAAGATCAGATCCCCCCAAATGATGTCATGAGCCTTGTATTTATAGGCTCAGGATCGTACAAATGAAGTCCCCCATAATCGGGATATTTTGTTATTCTCACTATATTTAATTATTTATAATATTCAAAATACAACAATACACTACTTTTGTGGGATAATCTGAGAGATTCCCGCGCAGGTATGACCGATTCTTGTTGATGTCGTTACTGGGATCTTTTGCGTAGCTCTGTTCTGTTTAGTCGATCCATATCACATCCAGAAGGAAAACTGAAGGCCCAAACACTTGACTGGTCGGCCAACACATGTCTGGTCGGCCAAACACTTGGCTGGTCGGACAAGCACATGACTGGGCGGACAAGCACCTGACTGGTCGGACAAGCACATGACTGGGCGGACAAGCACCTGACTGGTCGAACAAGCACCTGACTGGTCGAACAAGCACATGACTGGGCGGACAAGCACCGGACTGGGCAGACAAGCACATGGCTGGTCGGTCACGACACTTGATTGGTCAGTCAAAAATCCTTATCGGTCTGACAAAATCTCTACCAGGTCAGTCAGATCACTTTATCACAACTCCGAATAGCCAATGTATTTATTGACTATTAATGTGTCGTTCACGGACCATGTATTACCACTTGTCACTTCTATTGCCACGTCATCGAACTCCAATTTTTGGGATAACAATATAACTATTAGATATTTAGTTTTGTATTAAATACTATTATAATAATGACATTTTATAATATTTAAATTTATATTAATATAATTACTAAATATTTATTCTACCAAAATTTTATAAAAATTAAGATTATATATTATATAATATTTGAATTTATATTAATATAATTGTTTACCGAGATTTTCAGAAACTATATTAATGAAAAATAAGCGAGATTAATGATATGAAATTTAGAGGGTAAGAACAGGTTTTTTACGTGGTTGGGGCGTTAATGAGCCTTAGTCCACGAGTTAGTTGTATTAGAGCTTGAAAAGTCTCTTACAATGGAGTTTTTCTCTATATTTTGACAGAGTAACTGTATACAAGTCGAAGAGAGGCCCCTTCTCCAGTGCTCTATCGCCTAAATTTATAGGCTCATAGGAACACTGGGCTTGGGCCGGGCATGACCCGGCCCCATCAAAGATATGGGTACCCTTGGCTTCTCTAGCGAGGGCCCAATATGAAGGATAAAAATACAAAAGACTAAGAATTATTAAGGCCCAATGGGGCGGCCCAAGAACTACATTTCGACTGACAAAATGGGGCTTTTGGTCTGGGCACTCCGAGTTGCGAGGCAGATTCAGGGGACAAAGTCAGTCAATACACTGGCAACGCAAATCTGAACTAGCAGCGTGCAATCTCGAGGTGGCCTTTTCCGCAGGTGAAAAGTGGGGACAACCCCCATGCGTCGTGGGGCGGCTTCAGGGTCACGAATGCGTTTTCTTGCCAACCGAGAGGACTTGACCCGGGTTTGTTTACCTCTATCCCTCTTCGTTTACCACAGGGCCGGACTGTTTACCAGGCTCCGGGACCGTTTTGTGTACACTTCGATCGTAACCCCAACTGGCCATACGTCTCCTGGACTTTCGTCCTGGATCATCCATCATGGCCATTGTCCGGGTCTGGACCCCACTTGGTCGTCGCTCCCGGTCATTCCCCTGCTAAGTGGGCCTGGGCCGGGCCCAAATCCAATTGCCCAGAGTGTGGCCCTGGACCACCGTCCCGGGCCCAAGGCAGGAAATGGGGATAACAATAATTATTAAATATTAAGTCTTGTATTATATATTATTATAATAATGATATTTTATAATAGAATAAATAACATCTTTGCCCCTGAACTTTTAACACTACCAGATTGTGCCCCTTAAAATATAGGGCATTGTGACGCCCTGTAATATCCAACATTTTTATTATAAATCAGAGTTTTAATACATAAAATGTACAAGTTTACAAATTTAAGAAATAGTAATGGAAAAATAGTGTTTAAAATATGATTTTATGTTTTTAATGAGATTAAAGAGAGAGAAACTTGAGTAGTCAAGTATTGGACCCAAATGTCATATAATTTTAATTGGGGATTTTTATAAAATTAAGAAAGTTTTGCTAAAGGGCTTATTTGAAAAGAATTTTAATATTTTGGGTCCAAGTGTAATTTTAAAAATAATTTTAAAAAAAAAAAAAAAAAAAAAAAAGGCTTCAGCCTTTCTTTATTTACCCGAGTCTCTCTCTCTCTCCTCAGAAAACCCCTCTCTCTCTCTCTCTCTCTCTCTCTCTCTCTCTCTCTCTCTCTCTCTCTCTCTCTCCTCTACGTATCACTGTTGCCGACGACGCAGGAGTACTTTCCGGCCACCATTTTTAGCCACGCGCCGGACCGTTGGATTCAGAGGCCTCCGAACTATCGACCCACGCGGGAATCTAGAGCTCACTCGCCGATTAAACGCCTCAACCACTCGATTTAAGTTCGGCCACCCCGCGACTTTAAAGTTGCGATTCGGCCACCTCGGGCATCCGTTTGCCGATCCGTCACCACCATCGTGCTCCTCGTGTTGTGGGCTTCAAAACCCAATAACTTGTTCCTACATCTACCATAGTTGGGTGGTGGGCCCACCACGAGCCACCGCGATCCACCGTAGACCGACGGTCGAAACTTAGTGTTCGAGGTTCCGAAGTACGTTTTGAGTCTCAGAAAATCATCGTTTGACTTATTGTGGAACCCGATCATTTTGGTATAATTTCTTTAACCTATATATTGTGATTTAATTGTGATTGATTAGAGTAATTGTTATTATGTGTATTTATAGTATATAATTATATATTATTGATATATGGAATATTTTCTGTAATTTACTGGCTGTCTGGGATTATATATATTTTTTATACAGGTTTTGATTTTGGAATTGTCCACTTTATAGCCGTTGTGCTGTCTAATTTTCTAGAAAATATTAGATATTAAATAAAGTATAAAAATACATATTTAATTGATTTTATATTAATATGGAAATTATTATGATTAAGTAATTTTAATTATTATTGTTATTATTTTGTTAAGTAAATCAAGAATACAGATTCATATATATATATATATATATGAAAAGTATGATTTATAGTAAACCTATTATCTAACTATTATTATTGTATATTAATATTTGAATATTAAAATAATATCAAATATTAGTTTCTTACAGTTATTGATATTTGTAAGACCAATGAAGTTTGGAGAAAGTATATTTATTATATCACTGGAATTGATATTATGACTAATTAATAATAATATAAATATTTATATTTATATTATTATCATTATATTGATTATTACAACTTTATGTTAAAAATATGATTTCTTTTATAAAATGACTATTTGAATATATACATCCATATACGTATTGCTATTGAAGTATTTTGTTATTAATATCGAAATAAGTTTAATTATAGACGATAATTATTATTTTTGTTGGGATTATTATTATTATTATCATAAGGGTACATTATCTTATGAGCAAGGTTTAAAGCATGGTTTTATATGAAGAGTTATTTGCATTACGTTGATAATAATTTATTATTATCATTTATATAATTTCTGGTATTATTAATATACACTATCAATAGTGTATATTTATGATTTTGATAGAATTTAATAAATGATGTGCCTTGAATAGAATTTGTATGGATTTTATTGATTGACTCTTGGTGAGGAATTTTAAAATAAGCTAAGGACCTAAGGTAAGTAAATCTCACCTTTTGTGCTTAAGTGTAAGATGCATGACTACATTGATTGTGTACATCTGATGAGTTAAGTATGGTATGATGATGATGCATATGATAAGTATGTGAAGAATGGTTATATGAACACCATAAGGGTGTTGTGTGATATGTAATTGATGAATTATGTGATATGTGAAAGATGTCTTACTTGGTTAAGAATGATATAAATTATGTGCAAGTATGTGTTCTTATGTTGATGGATATGTGGATTACTCTATGTTCATGATTTGTTATATGTTATGCTATATGAAGCGTTTAAGTTTTTAGGCTGGAAACCTTAGACCTGAGCCATAGCTCTACGTTAAGGTATAACAACGCCACCAACCCAAAGCTTCATGTATTATGACTAAAGATGTTTTGAGTTATATGAGATGTGATACAATGCCTTGATTGAATACCATCAACATCAGTCATGAACACGAACATTGGCATTTCAGCATCAGCATGTATGCATGGCATGTACAGTTATGTGATACATTATTATGTGATATAAGACCATGCATATGAATATGAGAAAAGTTATGAAATGTCTTGAAAAGTCTTATGTAAAGTTAAACATTTTAATGACACAAGGCTTAAGCAAAGTGATAATAAGATGTTTAAAAAGGGTGCCACTGTTTTGATGAAGCAATCAAGTAAGTTCAGTAAAGAAGAAGGAAGTCTATAAGACTTATAGTGGCTGCCCACTAGTGTGGGCTAGGTCAGAGTTGACCATTCAGATATGTTTGCCATGTTTCCGTCTTTCTCCTCCATATGTGTAATAAGTATGGCAGCTATGGCAACGATGAAATGAGTGTTATGATGAGCCTAGCTGAGATGATGGCTAGCCGGAGGAGAACCCATGGGATTCTATATGATATGTGTAACAAGCCCTGCAGGCATTGGCTGAATCAAACAGTGTGCACAAGTGATATTGGGCCCATAAAAAAATGTGAAACTAAAAGAAAGAGCATAAAAGTAAAGTTTGAAAGTGCATGAGCAATAAATGAAATGCATAAGTATATAAGTCAGCATATTAGTATATGTGCACTACAAACTCACGACATTCATGTGTATGTGTATGCATGAGATTTGCTTACTGAGCGTTAGCTCATTATGTTATTTTCCAACATTTTTCCAGGTGTGGCTTTAGCTGTTGAGCAACTTGTGGAGCACGGACTCAGTAGCAATGCAATAATGGTTTAGAGTTTTCATATGGCTATCTTAAATTTAAAGTATTCATACGTGTAATAATTTCTTCTAATAAGTTTATATAAAAGTTTTAAATTTTTCTGTATTTCTTCGTATCATTTTATTTAATTCTTTTGGTCAAGTGCCTTACCTACTCGTAAACCCTAGAATTACGAGTATGTGGCAGACGTACCCTACCTTAGGGACGTTACACGCCCCACATCACTATGGCTGCTTTCTGGAATGACGATTGGCCCTACAAACCAAGACAAGTCTTTCCAGCGTGCTTTGTCCTCACTCGCACACTTCCTGGGAAAACTTCCCAGGAGGTCACCCATCCCTAGATTACTCCAGGCCAAGCACGCTTAACCATGAAGTTCTCAAGTGATGGGCTACCGAAAAGAAGATACACCTTCCTGATATAGGTAGTACCCATCAATCCATTTAAGCCTTCTTCAACTGTGTAGTCCCATACCTACACAATCTTAGAATCATTACACTTGACCTTCCCCAGGCGGTGTGGGATTGCACAGCTTACCCGGTCTTTCCCCTTACAGATCACGGGATTCTGACTGTCACAGGCATGTTATAATTTCCCCATGAACTATTCAAACTATCAGATTGTACTCCCTCCTTAACCCCCCCCCCCCCCCCCCCCCGGGAACTTTGACAACTACAAAATTGTGCCCCCTTTAATTATAAATTTTTTAAAATCTATTTGTTGACCGTTTTTTTCGCTGTCAACTTAATCTGAAAGATAAAGGAAAAACAAGGAAAAAAGACAAGGATTTTACGTAGTTTAGGCTGTTAAATAGCCCTAGTCCACGAGTCTCTATTATTTAGTGAGCTTGAAGCTTGTTGTAGCAAGCTTCAATGATGGTTATTAGGCATCGTATATATTGCACTGAGCAACAGAATTTCTCTCTCTAAAAAATTGAACCCTTTAAAAGGAGATACCTCGTCCCTACTTATAGGGGCTAAGCTACAGAATTTCTCCCTAAAAAAAAATTGAACCCTTTAAAAGGAGATACCTCGTCCATACTTATAGGGGCTAAGCTACATAATTTCTCTCTAAAAAAAATTGAACCGTTTAAAAGGAGATACCCCGTCCCTACTTTTAGGGGCTAGGGCCATTAATGGTAATAATCTATTATTAATACAAAATTCCCCCCATCCTAGGGTGTTAATGTTGAATTAATATATAAAGGCATACACTAAATATAGACTACGACCCAGACGAATTGCACGGGGCTCATTACAGAAAGTTGCATACTAATTTTATGGGGAATGTATCTCTGACTTGTCAGGTTGCGGCGCACGTTTGCCCATGTTAGGCAACGTTGTGGGAAATGTCAATTGTCAAGTGTACAAACTCGACACCACCAATTGAGACCCACCAAAAGTTGTCAGACGATCATTCGGTGCCCCACAATTGCAGTTTGACATCTGGCGGCTACCCTAGGTCCGAGGACCCGAACCACAGACCCGGGGGACGAGTGAGGGAAGAGAGCACCTCTGAACGTGGCCTCACCTGGAGAGATCCTTGCCCTGAGGACAGACCTCGGGGCGTGACCTTACTTGGAGACATCCACGACTCATCAACTGGCCCGGGACGTGGTCTCACCTATAGGAATCCTCACCCCAAGGGCAAACCTCGAATGTGGCCTCACTCGCAGACGTTCACGACTCGTCCGAATTGAGCTTCCCAGAGCAGTTGCTCTCTGAGGACCTCATGACTGACCTTACCACTAATCACTCTTAATTGCCACGTGTCATGAGGTGAAATTACGGACAACACTATATTTGTAATTAATTCTTAAAACAATTTAAAAAATCAATAAAAGAGTAAAATTATTTAAAATTCATTTAAGTTTAAAAATATTTTTTAAAAGAAAAACTAAATTGATATAAATAAAAAAAAAAACGTATTCCCTTCTTTTTTATTCTTTTTTAATATATTTTTTAAATTATTTTCTATTCTTTCATTTTTGCCCAATATTTTTAATTAATTAAGTTTTATATATTTCTTATAAAATTAGTACATTTTAAATTTATAATGATTTTTATATATATTTAATATCTAAAATGATTTTAGGGGGCAAAACTGAAAGAAAATAAAGTAATTAGAAAAATTAATAAAAAGAATAAAGAAGAAGATGGGAATATGTTTTTTTTAATTGTAATAATTTAGTTTTTTTTTAATATTTTTTAAATGTATTTAAAAGGAATTTTAAATAATTTTAGTCCTTTATTGATTTTTTTAATAATTTTATTTTTATTTTTTTAAGAACTAATAGAAAAATAGATTTTTAAATTTTTTATAATTAAATGAGACATAATTTGGCAGTTGTCAAAAATCGGGAGACAAAATGCTAATTATTTCATGCAACTCATAACATGGGGTACGATATGATAGTATCAATAGTTCATGGGGGGAATTTTGTTGGAAAAACAATCAGAGTCCGCAGAGGAATTGGAGTGGTGGGCTAAGTTTAAATAACACCAAAAAATTTCCATCTTTCATATAAACAATTTACATGTTCAAGAAAAACATCAAGAAAGAAACATTAACATACAATATTATTAATCATGCAATATATATATAAATATACAATATATTTATATATATCATATAAACATATACATAAACATTCAAGAACACGAGCATTTACCTCTTGAAGCTTATCAAGTGTCATTGAGGCTTTTCGTATATATATCGATCTTCCTATCCAATACTTTGAGCACTCAAACCACGATCTTCTGGAGTGTTCTCTACACCTCAAGATGTGTGATGACACTTCAAGAACTTGAGTTGTAATTTAGAAATCACAAGTATTTCTTAACACATGAGAACTTGGATTATGGCTTGAGAAAGGTTAGAATAAAAGAAGAAGAATAAGACAATTTCTTGTCTCACAAAAAGTCTGAAACTTTTTTGAATCCTCTCTGACTTCTCTATAGCTTGGTTTTTTTTTATTCTATATCATATATATAGAGAATATGTATTACCATATTATTCATAATAATAATAGTAATATAATAATATCATAATGATGATAATAATTGATTTAAGTAAATATCTAACTTACCAAATTTAAAAATATTTATTTATAAATTATTAATTAATTAAATAAATAAATAAACTACACATATACAATATCTGTACATTGTTACACGCATGACACAGTCCCTGGACAGCAGTGTATTCCTTTTTCAGGGATATTTCATTTTTTATTTTATTTTATTTATTTATTTAATTAAAATCAATATTTCCACAAAATATGATATTATCTTTTTAAGGAAAAAGATGACAACCATATTTCAAAATTTAAATTTTAAATTCAAAATTCAAATTGATGGTCATCATTATCATCATCTTTTAAATTCAATAAATCAAAAAACAATTTTTGACTTACCAATTTTATTTATTTATTTATATGAATTTCAAAAATTATATATTTAAATTAATAAAAATATTTTTAAAAATTTAATAATTAATTTATTTAATCTCAATTATTATATAATTGTATACTTGACCCGAAAAATAAAATTCTTCTCGAATTTCCAAATTGCAGTTTTACCCTTGTATCAACTCTTACCTTGAAATGGTGTTGATAGAGCCACCCTGAGGACCTATGAACCTATACTATCAAGCTCCAATAAATATTAGATTATTAATCAAAGCTCTTTGATTAAATAATCATATTTATTATTTTCATGATTACTCCACTATAAATATGAGATTGAACTCTTGATAATTATAGACATATATTTATAGAGTACTTTATTAAAGAATAAAGTATCCATTGATATAATTATTACATACAATGTTAATCCTCTATTAATGGTTCATAATTAAAAGAGAATAAAATTATTATTTTACCCTTTTAATTATATCTTGTTCCTAGAGTACCATTGACTTTACTAGTGAAGGTTGTGTCACAACAAGTTCGCGACGTGAGCGCTCATAACCTTTTTATTTTCAAAAGTCAACCCAATAGGGAACCATTATTCAATCTATAAGAATGTATAGATTTCATATCTGTTAAACTATGTCCCCAGCCATATATATCATTGAGTCCCCAAAATAATTGTTCTTAGTCTGATAATTCTGACAAACCTTAACGCATGAATCAAATGATCAAATGACATATATAAGAGTTCATAGTAACCTCGGATTAAGATCATCATATATATGATCATCGTTTGATGTGTTTGAACAATACTATGAAATGGTGTTTAAACAAGTATTAACAAATCACATGTGGTCTAGTTCTATATATCACTACATATAAAGTACATTCACTAAAGTGTCCTACTACACTAGTGACTCGGATCTAGGTTACTTGTATTCATAATACTAGTGAACCGTACTAACAGTAATTAATCTAAAGATTTCATAACTTTATTTTACTACAATCTGTTTTAAGCTTATTATCTTAATTTCAATCCTCTCATACCAATATGAGATTAACACCACATAGATAAACTTTGGAATTTTCTGATATTTACTTAATATTTTCAACATAATATCACACATAGTCTATATATATAATAATTCAATTCAATTATTTATTTCATTTAAAATATTTGTCAACTACAATTGTTTTCAGGACACTATTCCCAACAAAATTTAACCAATTGTATATTTTAGGGGGCACAATCTGGTAATTTCAAAAGTTTAAGGGGCAAAAATGTTATTTCTTGTTTATAATAATGATATTTTTTAATATTTGAATTTATATTAATATAATTAATAAATATTTATCTTTAATTAATTTTAAAAGTATATTCCGTTAAATATTTATAATATTTTATTAAAACTAACAAAGAAAGTTATTAAAATCAAGAAAAACTGTTAAATACACATTTTTTATGAATAGAGATATAAATTTATTGAATTTTTATTAAGGAAATTTCATTAGGGGTTAACTATAATCAATTCCAGTTAAAAAATCTCATAAAATTAATAAAAATCACACTAAAAGATAACCCAAATAAGCTAACAAAATCTCTAGAGATATAATTAAACCTCCCAACCTTCTTTTTTGTTTAGAAGAGACATTTTAGTGATTAGCAAATTCACAACAAGGGTAAAAATCCAATTAGAGCGGTAAGTAGGGATATAGAACGAACACAAAACTATGGCCAAAGCCAAAATCATCCATAGGGGAAGAGTGACAAAAAAACATTATTATTCAAATAAATTAACAAAATAAAGCAACAACAAAATATAATCATGACATTGTGTTGACGTACTCTGATGAAGAGGAAAGAAAGTATCAATTAGGGTTTTTTGGAGAATGAAAATCGAGAGAGGCATGTGGGCTCCTCGAGGATTTTTAATTTATTGATTTATTTTCAATTCATTTGTATTAAATTTTGAATATAATCGTATCTTAATCATTTGAGTGTTACTATTTGACACTTTAAGATATTCGACAACACATAAAATGACATATTATGGTTAGTTAGTGATATTTCATAATACTTATTAAATCCAAATGTGTGAGACACGATATTAAATTACACCAATAACAATATATCAACTTATTGTGATGTTGGACGTTAGCATTTCTCTAATCACTTTTTATTTCTAATACCTATCCCTACCATGACTAGTTAAAAAATAACAACTAATAAAACCTATCCCTGCAGTACGCTCTATAATTAATTTATTTATTTATTTATTAGAGTTGGAATTATTACTCTAATAAAAAAAAAAATTTAGATACTAAACAAAGACCATTTGGGAGTGAGTATAATAAAGAAGAGGGAAGAAGTAAGTATAGGGTGGGTTTGCCACGTCAGAGTAGATAAACCTAAAATCGGCGCTGAAAGGAACCGCAAGGGCATGTGACGTGGCGATGTGCATTTGGATAAAAGCTGACAGGTCTGACCTGTTGTGCCACGTGGTAGACTCGTAAAGTGATGGCACCCATTCCCAACTAAAGGGGTCTTTTTCTGAAGAGAGATGTAGAAACTTGAAAGAGAGAGAGAGAGAGCTCGATTTCTTAAACGGCAGGCAAAGCAAACATCCTCAAAAGGAGTGGGACCCATAGGGACAGAGCAGCCACTTAAAATAATTTTTAAAAATATATTAAACAAAATTAAAATAGTAATAATACAAATATTAATTTCAGTTTAATTATGCTTTTTACTTTTTTGGCCTTTGGAGGAGGAGGCAGGGAACTGAAATCTCTGAACAGCTGTTAGATGAAATTACTATTATACCCATGTCAGTTGGACAATATTCCCAAATGGGTCAGATTCTCCACGTGCATGTTTTTTGTCTTCTTCACTGTTCTATGACTCAGCCTGCCTCCCCGGTACTCATCTTATCCTTTATGTTTTTTTATCCCTTTTCCTTCTTTAAAAATGAATTTTTTTTCTAATTCCTAATATTTAATTCAAATATTATCATCGAGTAATTTGATATTACAGATTATACAAATAATCCTTTAATATATCGAAAAGTTTGCGACAAAAAATTATTAAATAGTCTAAAAATTTATATTTAAGTCACTAAATAATTTGTTTTTTGTAATAGTTAATAAGTAAGCGAAAAGTTAGTAATAAATTTGAAATATTACATTTAAGTCATTAAGTGGTTTTTTAGTTGCAAAAGTTATATTTTATATTAATTTTATCTCAATTTTAATTAATTAATAAAAATATATAGTTCTAATATTGAAAAATTATTTGAAATTTATTTTATACATAAAAAAATAAAAAATTATTTAATTTTAAATAAACTAAATTTTAATTCAATTTAAGTTGTATTATTTTCTAAAATTTAATTTAACTAATATAGAATAATATTTTTATATTAGAAATTTCTACGCTATGAGCTTCAAAAATGGTTTTTTTTGTATTCTTAACCCGTGAATAGTTTTCGGCGCGATTTTTTATGACTGTGTATATCATAGTTATTTAGAGCATCCTACAAAGTTTCATAAAATTCTAAATAATTTATAGTGCTGAAAACTAGTTAAAAAATATTTTGTTGCACTCGTGACTAATATTTTAATGCGCGTAAAAAACAACATGTTTCAACCTAGTTTTCGGCACTAAAAATTATTCAGAATTTTCTGAAAATTTGCAAGATACTCTAAATAACTACAATATACACTGTCATAACAAAAACCGGTCCGAGAACTGTTCACGAGTCGAAAATACAAAAAAACCCCACTAGTGGGGCTCTTTTTGAAACCCTTGCCATAGAATCCTCCTAAATCATTTTTTATTTTTAAAAGAGATTCCATTTATTATATTGATGTTATGAATATATATTTTTAGACATTTATTGATTAATTAAAATTAAGATAAAATTTGTGTAAAATGTGACTTTTGCAACAAAAATAACTACTTAGCGATTTAAGTGCAACATTTTAGACTACTTACTAACTTTTATCGTTAAAAAAACTACTTAACGATTTAATATGGATTGTACGTTTAACGAACATAATTATTATGCATAAATAGTACACTTAACATCAAACTATATCTATCATTTATTAAACACACAAGTGGGCAATAATGAACATACATAACAAATTTACAGCTAGGTTAAAATGAAAATAGGTAAAAAGGTAGCATAAAATTAAGTAGCTATATAAGCATGGACCCCTTTTGTCCAATGCAATTACACAAACTAAACTAAACCAAACCAAATCAGTGAGTCAGTCAAGAAACGATGATGGAGGTAGGGGTCAAAGGTGAGGTAGTGAATAGGGATATAGTGTTAGTGTTGGAATTATATATAGGTCAACAAAAACCTTAATGGTATTAGCTAGTACTATTGGTGGCTTTAAATATTCTCAGCCATTAAATCACCCCAACCAACCAACCCGACCATTACCCGCTACCGTTGTACGGACAAGTGCTGATCACTCCTTTGATTTAAAGACTACAACCTCTGATAACATAACATATACCTTTCTCACTCATGAAACCACGGGCTTACCTATAATATAATGCCCAAACCTACTTGTCCTTTCCCAATCACCATTTACCTTCTTTTTTTTAGAAGTTGAATTGGTTATTATTTAAAAAAATATAATAATAATAACATCATTGTATACTCAACTCAACCTTCGGTCACGTGACATGTTTTTTCTCGACACATATTATTTGAGAGAGGGAATTATACATTATATAATGAGTGTTTAATTAATGTAACATTGGGTTTTGATTTTAAGGGATTTTTGCAATAAGCCAAGTTTCTAAGGTTTTATTTGCACTTTGAATTTTAGCTAAATTTTTTTTTATAATATATACGCGAAAAAGTCAAGAAAACTATTTTCTACAAATTTAATTAGAAAGATTTTTTAATATTTTTTTTTTCTTTTTGCATGTATTTATGATTGTTGTAAACTTTTAAAAATTATACTACATTTAAGTTTTAATTATTCTAAAAAAAGAATTCGTAATTTATTGATTTAATCCAAACATGAGAAAATAGAATCATTTGAATTTTATTTTTTTTCCTCTTAAAATCTTAAGTCCAAAAATACTTTTTTTTTTTTTTTAAAAATCTAACATTGGGTGTGAATTTTGGTGCATTTTGAGTAGTTATAACTAGAATTCAAGATATTTTTAGTTGAATAAAATTGGAGGGCTAATTTCAATTGTAGTTTTTTAGGGGAATTTTGGATCACATTATTTATCACTCTTATGTTAAATTTATTTTAAAGAAAATTTATATTGTTTAAAATTATATACTTTCACAAATTCATATATAATCCCTATAATACTATTATGTCTTTTTTTATTTTGCCAAAAATTATATGTTTTTCAATTGTGTTACATAAACGTACGCATGTGTGATTTAAAAACATATCCATTAGTATTATGTGTATCTTCTATGCTTCAATTTTTGTCCCTAGCATTAATTACTAGAGAAATGTAAATCACTTGTGTTGACTAACAATTTCATTAACAACTAATTAAAAAAAAAGCTTAAAAAATTAGAAGTTGGGACGCAAGATCTTATGTGGTTCAAGTTGTGAATCAACCCTAGTCCACGAGTCATGTGTATTTAGTATATGAAGAACTTGCAAATGTCAAGCTCTTATGCAGGTTTTCAGGCAGCATTTTGCGCGTGCTTTGAAAATAAGAAAATAAATCTAGGGTTCCTTTACAAAGTGTGCTCTAGCCCTATTTATAGATGGCTAGGAGAAATTAATTTCCTAATGAGCGCTAATTACAATTATTCTCTGTTAATGGAGACTTAAATGTGCAATAAATGATAAATTCCTTCAATTAAGGTGTTGGTGGGCCCCATGTATCTCAGTGGGCCCAATATGAGGTATACCAGCCCACTACTTTATTGGGCAACATGCTCCTGACAGTGTCAGACGGGTTGCAACATGTTTTCTCATGTCAAAACGACGTCGTGAGACAACCTGCTTATTGCTTGTACGAGATCGACACATCGATCTATGTAACAGTAAATGTCATATGGCTGCTTGAGCTTGACACCTAGCAACTCTACTTCGCCCAAAGGACGGTTCGCTCAAACTTGTGCGGGAAGTGAACCGAGGAAATGGTCTTTGATTAAGGATTGGAACAATATCTTGTAACATGGTCCTCGTGAACTGGCATTCCCACAAGGACGCACTCCTCTGGCAGTGATGAACTGTGATTGAAGGCAAGACTTACCTCCCGTGGAGCTCAAAGCAAGCTCCAAGGAAAATTAATCAATTTATGTTAAGTCTTAATTATTCTTTAATGTGTGTCACTTGTCACTTGGTGAAAACACAGACAATAACATAAACTCATTTTTTTGAAAGAAAAAACGAAAAAACTGCAAACTTAATTTAAAATGACAAAGTAAGATTTGTCAATATGCATACAACTTCAAAGGCTGAAATTGTTTTAATCACAAAATTATCCCTCACTCATGATGAGAGAAACACATCAATAGCTAACACCATTGTTATGTTTTTGTACCGAATTCTAAAAGTCCAATTGGAGAAGCTTGCACAACATTTGTGGTGAAAGAAAAATTAGACTTTGTGGTGGTAGGTTTTCTCTTTATGTTGACCATTGGTCACATCACACTTTGTACCATTCAGTTTTTTGACACAATAAATTTTCTCTCATTTCTTTGTAGATTTTTGTTCATTTCCTATTAGTTTTTCTTTCCTATTTGTTCATTCCAGAAGAAGATTAGGAGAGCAAAAATCAATTAAAAGAGAGGGATGGAGGAATGATGTGTTCACCATGATACTCCAAAATTAAATGCTTAAAAAAAATGAAAAGATGAAGAAAAAAATTAAAGAAAAACACAAATTACGTAATTATAGCACAATTATTCTAATATAATAATTTATATTCAACTCTCCTTTCAATACCAAATAATTTAACACCCCTATCTCCTCCCTACAAAACATAGTGTTAGACTTATCATTTACTTTTAATATTTATGAAATATTGTGGCCATTTAATTCAATCACAAAAAATAATATACAAATAAAGACAAATAAGAAAAAAAAATTATTAGGTAGGTCATAGAAAGTCAAAGTTTTTCACCATGAACAATGCCTAACTTTTCTTGGCTTTAAATAATAACATTGACTTATGTAACATAGTATGAGAACTGATGGACCAATATTGGACCATGTCATTATTTTCCATCTCTTAAAGATAGAATATATATTTTTTCTATATAAGTGATTAGAGATAAAACAAATTTTTTGTTTTAACGATTTTTTATTCTTTTAACGTTAATTTTATCATAATATTTTTATATCTGATGGTAGTTTGTAAATACTTAAACTTAAATAAAATAAAATAAAAATTAAACAAATTAAAATAAGATATTTTTGAGATATTTTACCATGATAATTATTTAAAAATAATAAATAATTAAACAAATTAAAATATGATATTTTTTTAGATATTTTACAATGATAAATAAAATTATATGTTTTATAACTTAAATAAAATTTAATTAAACTTAAACTCGGTTATTAGAAGAATATCATGTTAAACATATAATATAATCTACTGTCAATTAGTAACAAATTTTTTCAAAAAAAAAAAATTATTAAGAAATTTAAATTTAAAATCCACGTATAATATTTAATATTATATTAAACATATAATATATATATTTTTAAAAATCTAGCAAAAAACTTAAATTTAAAATCCACGTATAATATTTAAAATTACTTTAAACATATAATATATAATTTCTTGTTATCCCTCTCAAATTCAAAAACTAGATTATGCATTATCTTAAACAAAAATAAATAAATTATTTAATTAAAATAAAATATTTATTTAAAATTTATATGATATTAATATAAATTTAATAAAAATAATTAAAAAAAATTATAAATAAAATTAAGCAAAACGTGTATATTGGAAGTTGTTTTTATCTATTATATATATATATATATATATATATATATAGGTGAGTGAGAATCAGATAATATTTTAATTTCACAAAATATAGGCTCCATTTGGTAAAAAATTTTAAGTACAAAAATAGAAATAAAATTTTTTTATTTTTAAAAAATAAAAATATATTTGGTAACTATTTTTGTTTTTTGTTTTTCAAAACAAAAAATAATAAATGCGTTTGATAATTTTTATTTTTATTTTTTATTTAACAATATGAGGTGTTGATTTGAAGAAGAGAATAAAAAAAAAATTGAAAACTGTTTAAAAAAAAAATTTGAAAGTGAAAAAATTCTATTTTCAAAATTTAATAAATTTTAATTAAAATTTAAAAAATAATAAATAAAAATAGAATTACTAAACACATTTTTTTTGTTTAATTATCAAATTTTTAATTAATTAAATAAAAAATTATTATTTTTTAAGTAGAATACCATAATTAAACGAAATCTTGATTATTAGAAGAGTAAAAGGTGAGATTACATATTATATTATATATTATAGCAAAGGTTGTCTGGAATGGATTGTACGCTGATTGATATGCATATGATCATATGGCAAAAGGTCACGTGCAGTGGCGCATGTATATATATATATATATATGGCACCCAAACCCAGTAACAGTTTAGTCAGTTAGTACTAAGATTAAGAACCCACCTGCACCACCATCGATGCACCACCTTGGGATCCCTCATTTCACCCCATTACTCCATTTTCAATGAGCTTGGCCTCGGTGCACAATAGCAAGATCCTACGCTGCCCCACTAACGTGCACCGCAGGTCACGGTGGACGACAGTCTGTCACACTGCTCCATCACCGCACCAATTCCATTTTATTTTGCTTGAGTTTCCCATGCAGCGCAGACGCAGTGCGTACGCGTTTCCGTTTCCCGATGCCCAAAGGCTTAATCGAACGCGTGAGAAGGTGGGACCCGAGGGATGGAAAGGAACGACGCCGTTTTTGACGGACGTTAATTGACAGACATAGAGTGAGAGTGAGTGGTCGGGTCACTCACACCGTCACGGACTCGACTTTTGTTTTTGGAAAATACAACCTTTTGATTGTGTCCCGTGATTAACGCCGTTAGCTTCGGGGTCTATATTAAGAGAATGACCCGAGAAAGCCCCATAATTTACGCTGCTCGAAAAATCTCTCTTTTTTTCTTTTCATTTATATTTGTTTTTTTTAAAAAAAACTGTGAGGGGAGGGGGCACTGACTGACAGTGGGATTCAGTGGTGGGGCCCAGTATATGAATTTTGCGTAGCAACGGCTAGTTTGGTAAAATTGTGGCAAAGAGAAAATAAATATGAGGAGAAAGGAGGAGGTGTGAAGAGAATGGGGACAAGACAACATGTCACTTCACTCTTCGGTGCAACTTGGCTTGAAAGTTATATATGGTTAATAACTTAATATTATATAAAAATTACATTTTTTTTAATTATTATTAAAACGTTATATATATTATTTATGTTATAATATATCAAATTTTTATTTTTATTTCATATCAGTTTATTTTGTTTATTTTTTTTATATAAAAAGTATGGTATATAAATTTATTAGCATGTTATATGAAATTGATTTATCATAAGTACAATAAATAGATATATCATGCTATTAAATATATATCATAACAAAAAAAACTCTACATTATAATTTTTTTTTAATAAAAATTAATTGGTATATATTACTCAAAATGTATATTATAGGCTAACAAAACTATACACCACGATTAAAATGAATATATTATATTAATAAAATAATATATAAACAAAATATTATCTAAAAAATAATATATCATACCACAAAAAAAAAAAATATTGAGTTGGAAAATAATAAACCAACAACACTTAAAAAATTATTATTAAAAAAATGTATATACCAAACTAACAAAATTATATACCACCATTACATATAAGAAGACATAACTTAAATATTATATAAAAAATAATGACATACCATACCACAATATACATATACTGAGTAGAAAAATAATATACCAACAAAACTTACAAAATTATTACTAAAAAACGTATATACTATGTTAATAAAATTATATGCTACCATTAAAATGCATATACCATGATACAAAATTATATACTACTATTATGTATAACAAGATATAAATTAAATATCGTAAAAAAAATGATATACCATACCACAAAAAATATATATGCTAGTTGTAAAATAATATTTCAACAACCCATAAAAAATGAAAAAAATTAATATAACTTTAAAATAAAATCTGGTTGAACAAAATTAATATGCATATACCCTTATATTAAAGTAACACGTTTCTAAATAAATAAATAAAAAAATGATAGAAAAGAGAAAATTGAAAAAAAAATAAATATATAATAAAATTCAAATTTTGAAAAATATTATTTTTCTCCAACTTAAAATTAATTGACATTTATTAATTATCATCCTAAAAAATAAGAGGTCATTTGTTATGGGTATCACTTTGGTGAGATGCAAATGATATGACAAGAACATTAATTTTTTGATGCCATTATTTTGGGTCATTTACTATAATTTATCGAGAATATATGATAAGTTATCTCATATTTTTAATTTGGATTATTATCCTAATTTTAAATTAATGTGATAACCATAGTCAATCTTATCTATTAAATTTAAAGACACAATGGAATATAAATTGCAATAATTAATAATTATGATGTTTCACATTATTTTGAAGTTTATATATTATTCTACAATTGAACATTTTAGATTCCAAATTATATAAAAGGATGATTTGGAATGAGGGATCTTGAAAAGTAGTGGTCTGGTAGAAAATGAAAATATATCCAATTTGGATTCCTACAGATCTTAAATTACAAAGACATTTTTATATCTCAAATTTAGCATAAAATATACCACCTATTAAACTTAACACAATTATAAATATATATCTTTAATTGCCATATATTTATTAAAATGTTTCTTAATAAGTAACTATTAATAAGGGTTTTTAAAATTATTAATTTAAAATTAGAAAATTTTAATAAATATTCAATTAATTATCTATAATATTTTATTCTTCATGTCACATAGCTTCTTAAATGTATATATTTAATAGAACCCAATATTAAAATATGTGTATGTATATCAAATGTTATATATATATATATATTACCAAACTTTATATTATACTCCTTTACTTAAGATATCATCAATAGATTTGTCAAAATATATATATATATCATCAATATTGAGATGTTATCTTTTTCCTGCTTACTCTATTGAAAAGTTTGTTTTTGAAGATAAAAAAAAAATAGTATAATTGATTGGATTGAGAATTTTTCCTATCTTTATGCCAATTGTATAGTGATTTTGTAGTTTTGATTTTTGTGTTTTCTTATTAAATAGGACAAATATGAAGAGGTATTAGAAGTCTATAAATCTAAATAGAAGTAGTTGTTTAACAACAGTTGGCACTTTCCCAACCATTTGTTCCACACTCCATTAATATGAAAGTGTTTAATTCATGTATACAATTTAGACACATTTATTTAATTAAAAATTTATGTGAGTGATCTCATTTTAATTAATTCTGCTATTATTTCTCTTAACTACCATCTAAAATATTGTCAACATTTAATGAGTAAATACGATTATAAATATTGATTGTAAATTTCTTTTTACATGAAATTTAACAGAAAGATATACATTTATTAAAAAAAAAAGTATTATTTTAGTTTTTTGTATTTTAGCTAAATATTAAATTTGGTCATCTATTTTAGAAAATCTACTAAATTAGCTTTTCACTTGAATTTTGGTCAATGCTATCTTTTTCTTCTCTCCAGAAAGACATTTTTGCCGTTATATTATTATAATTAATTTTTACTTTATCTTTTGAAACCGAAATTAAATTTATATATTTAATATTTTATGTTTTAGATTCATAAATAAAAATATAATAAGTTAATTTAAATTAAATTAATTGAAATAAAATAGTCTTACTTAAAAATTTCGATATATTTTATAAAATAAAAAATTAATAGTGAAATTTAAAAAACAAAGAGTTAAATTTTGTATTTAAACAAAATAAAAAATAGATTTTTTTCTTTTCTCTTTTGAATAAAATTTAGAGTAAATAACTATACAAAATATTTTTAATAATATTTATTTAGTATTTTATAATTTAAAATCGTAATATTCGATACGCTAAATTTAAATATGATTAATATATTTTTATTAGTGTAATTAAAGATAATTTAGTTATATTAATAAAAATATATTGTTTAAATTTGAGTTAAATATATAAAATTATAAAATACCGAATAAGTAATATTAAAAATATAATAATACTAAATAAATGTTTACCCTAAAATTTAATAGAAAATAATTTAATTTCCACCTTACATGTCTACAAGGCAGCTCAAACCACCAAATATTGCCACGTGGATGAAGCGTGTCATCTACATAAGGCGCCGAAATTTATTAAAAGGAGAAAAATAATTGGGCCCACTCGAAACGGGCCTGGTGCACGGAAGAGCGTTTTCCACTTTTCTTTTCTTTTTCATTAAATGCCCTGCCCGCTCTCCATCTTATTTACGATTTTGCCACTGAAGTCGTTGGATAATCGGATGGTATTCAGTTATACGGCAAATCTGACATTATGTTGTCCATTTGAGGGCATTACGGTAATTTCCTTACCCTCCAACTGTACAACCCTGGAAAGGAACGGCGCCTTGGGCGGTTTGGCTGATTGAGGGTGCAAACAGCTGCCTCTGTTGCCTCGTTTTTATTTTATATATATTTTTAAAAATATATTTTTTTTAAAAACAATAATAATAATAAAAATAAAAATAAAAAGGAGAACCTCTTTTTGGCCCAAAAGTCTCTATAATGATTGTTTGTGGCCTATTGATTTATTATTTCTTACACTGGTGCCTCTTATCTTTTTTTGTTTTACTTTTTTTGTTTTAGTTTTTAATAATCTCAGCTTTTTTGTTATTATAATTAGGAACACTTTATCCCTTGTTCAAGGATTAGAATTTAATTTTCAGACTTTTGAGTATTTTATTTCAAAGTCTTGGAGGAGGGATAAAGTGTCCAAAAAAATCATTGTGGAAACAAGAAAAGAATACTTGAATTTGGTATGTGCAATAATGTACTTGGTATGGTATAATTACAAATATATTTGAATAATAAATATGATGCTCCTCCACTCTTCATTCTTTTGACTATTTTTTAATGAAAAAAATCAATTTCAAATACAACTTAATTGAAAGGTATAACAGCCTAAACATGGAGAACTATTATAATGTAAATCTCTAATTTGTAATTTATTTGTAAAATAATTGAATTTTTTGTTAAATTTATAGATTGTTCTCAGTAATCTTAGATATGGTTACTATTCTTTATAGATGAATAATGTAGCTTGATAACTTTGCTACTAATTTTTTGTTTTTACGTTTTACATAGTTTTGATTTGATAAACAATATAGATATTTTTAGAATAAATAAGTGTTTTATTAATTATCTAATCATACATAATTTATTACATATTGGAATTGATCAGGAAAATAATTATTAATTTTGACTAACAAATTCGTTAAAAAGTTCAACAATTTTTAAGAAGAAAAACATAACGGATTTCCAATTAAAATTATGATACGTTATGATATTCAAGCATTTTTATAAGAGATTTTTACAAAAAATACAAATTTGTTAAAAAATTATATTTTTACGGTCAAACATTTATTTTTTTAATTTTACAGTTTTAAGAAATTTTTTATATTTTTATGGTTTCTTTTTGTATTGTTTTCACGTTGTTTTTAAGTTTTTTTTTGTTGATGTTTAGTTGGTCCAATAAATTGTATTCAAGTTTATTTTTAGTTATTTTTCCTAAAAATTATATTTTCTTAATTACAAAACTTTGAAAATCATATTTTTAAAAATTTGGGTGCATATTTAAAAAAAAAAACAGTAAAAAAGTAAAAAAAATGTGTATTTAAAAAAATATATCTTTTTATATCGTAAATGAATCTTAATTTTTTTGTTTTGAGTTTAGACTAATTTTGACAAATATTGACAAAAGGTCAAATATTAATCAATAAGCTATATGTATAATTTATTTTAATAACACTTGCTTAGTTTGAATATAACGTTATATTTTGATGTCCTAATGTTTTCAACTAAAAGGCTAAAAGCTCTTACAATTTTGGGTTAATAATAATCTAAAAAAGATCACCCAAAAAAATCATGTACTAATTTTAGCCCTTCAAGTTTTGACATATTATTTAAAACAAAAATTGTCGAGGCACGGTGGTGTTGGATTCGAGTAATTTACTTTTTTTTTTTTTTCTTATGATTGTTTTTTCTTAGAGGAATTTCAATAGTATTATTGATTTATGTTCATTATCATAAATTAATTGTGCATATTTTTTTAGGTGGATAAATAATTTATTTGGCTAGTAGAATTCCCCTATTTTCTATCTAGCTTTTTAGAATTTTAGGTAGCAAAACATTATGATTATTTTTAATGAATTTATTGCTGAAAAAAAAAAGTTTTGACATATTATTTAAAACAAAAATGCTTTTTTTTTTTTAAAGTGTCACAACTTGAGTAAATATAAGAATGATAATTAAAAATATATTTGGATAGATTTGTAGTGATTGAAATTAAAAGTAGATATTCTCTGATTAAACTAAGACATGAGATTTATGATATAAAACAAACTCATTAACAACGAAATCTTCTTTTTAACAAAAGGAAAAAAGCCACTAATTAATATGATTAACAATGAAGACAAAAAAAAGAGAGAGAAAAAGAAAAAGAAAGACTTGGAGAGAACACAAAATCCGATATGAATGAAAAAAAATCAGAAAGAATATCCAGAAAAAAGAAAATTGAAAAAAAGAAAAGAAGGTTGTCTACGTATGAAGAGAACAGCTCAATAAGACCCTCCATTTCATTCCACTCACCAATAAAATGAGCTGCCCATTGGCTTTGTCTTCCTTCTCTCATTAGCCTTTTTCGGCTCTCTCTCTCGGCCATAGCTGTAGTCTTGTTTATTCTCTCTCTCTCTCTCTCTCTCTCTCTCTCTCTCTCGCTCTCGTTCTCTCACTCTCTCATTCATATATATAACTCAGAGAGATAAAGAAAGCCAACACACAGGAAGAAGAAACAGCCATTGATTTTAAGGACCCAGAAGAGAAAAGAGATATTATATATATAATAAAAGAACAAAATGGTTTACTCTAGTCTGGGGTGTATTTGGGGTTGGTCTGTTTTTGTACTTGCTGTGGTTGCTGCTGGTTCAACCAGTAACTTGCCCATCATAGCCTTTGATGAGGGCTACACCCAACTTTTTGGGGATGAAAATCTGATTATCCATAGAGATGGAAAATCTGTTCATCTTGCTCTTAACGAAAGAACAGGTCTGTATTTTTTTTCTTCTTCTTCTTCATTTGCATGCCTTTTCTATGGTGTTGTCTATGTTGTTTATTTTGAGGTTCTGGTTTGGTTTTCTTTAATGAGGTATGAAAATGGCTTGGTGGGTCTGTTTTTTCAGGGTCTGGATTTGTGTCTCATGACCTCTACCTTCATGGGTATTTCAGTGCTTCTATTAAGTTACCTGCTGATTATACTGCTGGAGTAGTTGTTGCCTTCTATGTGAGTAATCTTTTCTCTTGTTACCTGATTTTAATCAGTAATAATTAATACCCTTCTTTTCAAAAACAAAAAATAACGATAAAAAATTAGTCTTTTGGTCAATGAAAAATGATTTGTTGAAGATTAATCGGTTTCAAGATTTAGACTTTCCAGATGGGTCTATGTTTCTATTGAGAATCTTCATGTGCAGTCCTGAAAAATATGATCGAATAAGCTTCATCTCTCTCTCATAGCCTTTTCTTTTATTATAATAGTAAAGTTTAACTTTTTTCAGCTTGGTTTTTAACACATTTTTCAGAAGGTTTAGTCAGTTTCTTCTTCTTGTTAATTTTCATCCCTTTTAAGCGTTTAGCTCCAAGAAATCGATCAAGTACATATAAGCCAGATTAGAGTCTTAATTTGACCTTTTCACTATATACACAGACCAATAAAAAGTAACCCTTTTCAGTTTTCAATCTTTACCGTTGATTAAAAAAACAAAAAATACCATCAAGTGGTTCAGTTTCCTCATCCCACTTGTGATTTTTTTGCAGATGTCGAATGGTGACATGTTTGAGAAGAACCATGATGAAATTGATTTTGAGTTTTTGGGGAATATAAGAGGCAAAGAATGGAGAATCCAGACTAACGTTTATGGAAATGGAAGCACGAACGTTGGCAGAGAAGAGCGATACAATCTATGGTTTGATCCTTCTGACGATTTTCATCAGTACAGCATTCTCTGGACTGATTCTCATATCATGTGAGCTTCTATTTTAGTTTCCAATGTCTAATTTATTTTACTATTATCATTATTGACATTGTTTATTTTTTTCTCTGCAATTATATCACTTTTAGGTGACTTGTTATTATTTTTTTATAATATTATTATTATTATTCTTTTTCTCCAATTGGATATATGTGAGAGTGTTGTGATTTGTGGTGTGCCCCTGTTGTAGGGTATAGAGCAGAGCTCTTGTTTTGGTAAATTACAGTACTAAAGTTTCTTTTTTTTCAATCCTGTTTTGCCTAAAATTGCATCCCCTGTTTCTGCCAAACAAAACCACTTTACCAACCCATTTAGCTTAGTAGTTAATACTTTTCCCTAAAGAAAAAAAAAAGTTCTCACAATATATTGAAAATCAGGGTTATGCTTTGTTTTGTGTTATGATTATTATTTGGGTAGTTTCTCACTTTCTTTTTTCTTATCTTTATTCAGATTCTATGTTGACAGTATTCCAATAAGAGAGGTGAAGAGAACAGAGTCAATGGGTGGTGATTTCCCAGCTAAGCCAATGTCATTGTATGCCACAATATGGGATGGTTCTGATTGGGCTACTAATGGTGGAAAATACAGGGTAAACTACAAGTACTCTCCTTATGTAGCCAAATTCTCCGACCTCGTCCTCCACGGCTGCGCCGTTGATCCAATGGAGCAATTCTCCAAGTGCGACAACACCCAGACTTCCGAATCCATCCCTACTGGTATCACACCCTCGAAACGAATCAAAATGGAAGGCATCAGGAAGAAGCACATGACATACTCTTATTGCTATGACAAAATTAGATACAAGTCTCCCCCTTCGGAGTGTGTGATCAACCCTCAAGAGGCCGAGAGACTCCGCAGGTTTGATCCCGTTACCTTCGGGAATGGCCGCCGCCACCATGGGAAGCGTCGCAACAGGAGCAGAGCTAGCCAAGCACAGAAATAGGCCACACACACACCTCCATTCTATAAAAATCTACATGAAATCTCTGCAGGGTTCATGGTTCTACTTTTTTATTTTATTTTTGTGTATAGAGAGAAAAAAAGAGCACAGATTTATTGAGAGGGTGATAGAGAGTATTTGTTTTATATAATAATCTATGGTTTCTTCTTCATGGTATGTATGTATGTGTATAGTTCATCATACCTTTTTAGGTTTTCATGTTGTCTATCCTTGTTTCTTCTTACATTTTACAGATTGAATTTGGTGATGATCTCTGTATTTTGTCACACCCTCATGGGTTCAATAAATTATTTTCAGTGTATTGAGTAATGTTATCATATTGGTGGTCCAAGAAATGAGCATAACTAGAATAAGTTCATGTTGTTTTTTTCTCTTCCACTTTTCATTGAATATAATATGTTTTTTTTTTTTAACAAGGTGAGAGAGTAATATTATTCAAAAGAACAGTTTGTCAATGGTAATTGGAATCCAAAGTGAGCTGGATGTGACAAGTGGGGAAGAAGAGTTCAGAAAATAGACAGTAGTAGTTTTGGATTTGGTTGAAGAAAATTCTAAAGGCCTCCTCTCCTCTCCTCCTATGAAAAGGCAAAACCATAATTATTGGTTTCAGATAAGAACAGCTTTGAAAGAGTGAAGATGAAGTTAAAGATATTTGGAAATATATATGTGTGTGATTATAATTATATTTAATTTTTGAGTAGTTGGGAAAATGGCTTTGTTGTTTTCTTCTTGTCCTTTTTTTTCTTTCTTCACAAGGATAAGAAATAATTGAGTGTAATTATTATGTAAAAGGGGGAGAATTGAAGTAGAGAAATTTACACAAACAAAAGATTAAGAGAATGATCATATTGAACATACAAAAGTTTGAAAATTCTAATCTTCCAAAGTTTTTTTTTTTTTTTGCTAAAAAAAGTAATATTTTATTCTTTTTTCTGAGATATGCCTTTATTGTCTGGCTTTGCTGCTTTGTGGTCCTCCTCTCAACTCAAGTCCAAAAGAGCCTTCTTTATCAACTTGATTCATGGTATTTTGCAAGTTAAAAATAAATAAAAAAATATTAATAAGAGGAAAAAAAAAAAGAAGGTAAAACAACCTTCATTAATGCAATTCAAACACAAAAACAACCCAACCAACCCCAAAACTAGTTGGTTTTCTTCCTCCCTCTTTTTCTTTATTTTTTTTTAACTTTCTTTTCTTTACTGTATTATTATTTAAAAAAAAAAGGGTTTTAGCATACGAAAAACAATGGTTATGTTTGGTAAAATTTTTGTTTTTGAATTTTTTAAACAAAAAAATGGAAATATAATTTATTTTTGTTTTTTTATTTTTAAAAAATAAAAATATGTTTAGTAACTTTTTTTCTTTTTAAAAACAAAAAATAATAAATGTTTTTGATAATTTTTATTTTTATTTTTTGTTTAACAATATGAGATGTTGATTTGAAGAAGAGAATAAAAAAAGAAAATAAAAGTTGAAAACGCTTTAAAAAAAATTTGAAAGTGAATTTTTTTTTTTAAATTTAATGAATTTTAATTACAATTAAAAAAATAATAAATGAAAATAAAGTTACCAAACATATTTTATATTTAATTGTCAAATTTTTAATTAAATAAAAAAAAAGTATTAGCAAACAGGACCAATAATAATGATTTTTCTTTTAATAAAATATACTCAAAAGAAAGATTAGAAATAAGGACAACTGGTTTCTATACAATAAGAGACTTTTATTTATTTATTTTACAAGCCTCAAATATAATTCAAAGGATTATCCAACACAAAATTAAGAAAGAAAAGAACAAAAAATTATCAGTGATTAGTTTAATGGAAGATTCTAATTCGAACAAAAATGAAAGTAATATCATAGCATTCAAATATATGTGTAATATGTAATATTTTTATCATATTTTTCAAGTGTATATGATAAAAATATGTACTCATTAACCCAACTTTTGTTCTTCATTTCATGTAATTGCTTCAACTACTTTTGTTGTGCAATAAGTCAAAAAGATAGGTGTTAATGGAAGATATTATAAATAATTAATAAAAAAGAAAAAGAAAATGAGATTAAAAGTGAAGAGAGAAGACTGAAGAGACAAGGTCAAGGGTTCTCTTAGGAGCATCAATTTTACATCACATGCATATATTACATCAATCCAAACTTTGTAAAACTCAACTCGACAGACATTGAAAAGATGAGCATAAACGACAATTAGGTACATAAGACTCTAAAAGTCAAATTTTCACATGTGAACTAATTATGTTTCTTGTAAACAAAAACAAGTTTGTTTTTAAAAAAAATGTATTTTAGGTCATTTGTTAGAGCATTGTTTTTAGATTACTTCTTCACATTTTACATGTCAATGCATTTTAGATAAGATATTGAGAGTGCTCACAATATATTATGTAAAATAGATATGAAAATAATTAAAAGAATACTCTATTCACTTATCTATTATATATATAGTGTCTTTTTTATATTTAGAGATTAATTATTATTATTCGTTTCTCTATTATATTTATTTGATAATTTTATGGTGCATACTTTTTGTATTTTTCGAATCGTGAACAATTTTCGACACGATTTTTTTTATGATTGTGCATATTGTAGCTATTTAGAGCATCCTACAAATTTTTAGAAAATTTCGAATAATTTACAATGTAAAAAACTAGGTTCAAACAGACTGTTTTTCACGCGCATAAAAAAAAATTAGTCACGCGTGCAACAAACTGTTTGAACCTAATTTTCAGCAATATATATTATTCGAAATTTTCTAAAATTTTAGAGAATGCTCTAAATAACTATAATAAATACGGTCATAAAAAAAATAGCTCGAAAAATATTCAAGAGCCGGAAATACACAAGGTATGCACATCATAGAAATATCCTATATATATTACATATTGTTATAGTGTCTTTTTTATATTTAAAGATTAATTATTATTTATCCTTTAATTGGTTTTTTTATATATCTCTCTCTACCATTTCACTGCTCATTCTCTCCTATCATTATTTTATATTTAAAATAAATAAAAATTAAAGAATATAATATTTAAATGGTATAAATAAATATAAAAATATATAAAAAAAATAGCGATGCATTTTAAATATTTTTTTCTCATAAATCTCTCGTAATTAAGTAAGGTATTCTACTTTACAAAATTTATTCAGGTAATAATTAATAATCCTTTCTTCAGATTTATTTATTGTCTCAATGAATTAATTTCATCATATTAAAGTTCTTTAAGAGTGTCTTGATTTGCCAGTAACGTAAAAAACTTTTATTATTTTAACAAGCGAAAAAGGATAACAATCTGGTACAAAAAATATTGAAAAATTCATAAAGTACAAGTTTTTACATGCATGCACTCAAACTCACTAAAATAATCAAATTTAATATACTAACATAAAATATGTGCTTTTTACAATAGGATGAATTGGAATATTGCCGGTTTTATTTTGTTTAATTAAAAATTATTTGTAAACTAGAAAACATAACTGCGGTTTTGCGTAATTTTTTGTAATGATTAAAAAATAAGATTGTGTGTAAGGAATTCTTTTTCACTCTACTTATACAACATGCTCCTTATATGGATACGTAAGGGCGTTTTGATCATAATTTTTTTTTTCATGATGGTGTTCATTATATAACAAGTCTCTTGTAAGTTTTTGAGAAATTCTAAATAATTAAAGTGCCGAAAATAAAGTTCAACCTGTTTGTTGTATGTGCGCTTTAATTTAATATTATTATTATTTTATATGCTTTGCGAGGTTTTTTTTAGGGTTTATATATTTTTAGACTCTGTATTTTTTTTCGATTACATGTTTGGACCTTGTGTTTTAAAAAATTTATTTTTAGACCATATATTTTATAAAATGGGTCAAATAGACCCCTAAACTCAATTTTGATGAATAAAAAAATTAAATATAACAACACAATTTTGATATTTGTGTTATGAATTGATTTCAGTTGACAAAATAATTCACCAAACTAATAATTCAGAACAAAAATAAAATTATTCTATTTAAAATATCTAAAAAATATCTTATTTTAATTTATTTAAGTTTAAATTATGCTTATAATAAATATAAAAATATTATTTTAAATATAAAAATATTCTATTAAAATTAATGAAAAAAATAAAAACGGTGAAAATCAATCATTTTTTTTATCTATACATTTTTATATAGAAGAGAACTTGTATTTTTTTATAATTTTTTTTGGCCCAACATGCGTGGTAATTAAACTCACACTTTTATTTATGATCGTCCATGAAGATTCTCAGACATCAATTGACCACTTGAAGATTAAATAAATAAATAAATACAAAGTAGTAGACGACGATGGTTGTTATTAAAAAAAAACCATTAAGAACCGACCAAGTATGTTAAAAATAAATATAATGAAAAATTATGAGATTGGATCCTTATTGTCTGAGAAGAATAGTTTCAATTCAAGGTTTAGTAGGAGGAATGGAATAGTATATATGTATCTGACACACCTAAGCTTGTCTTTTCTCCCTATCTTATTTTTTTTCCCATTGTTGGAATACAATTAATATATAACACTTCATTTTTTGGAATCTTTACCAAACTTTTTATTTATTTATAGGAAAATTGTAGATGTCTTTGGGAGCACCATTGCCCTCATTTCTTCTATTTTGATACGACGGTATAGTTATTTAGAATATTTATAAAATTTTAGGAAGTTTTAAAAAATTTACAATATCGAAAATTTACAAAAACAGTCACAGCGTGTAACAAACTATTTGAATATTATTTTTGGCACTATAAATTATTCATAATTTTTTAAAAACTTACAAAATTATCTAAATAATTTTAATACATACATTCATACAAAAATTAGCTAAAAATCATTCTGTATTAAAAAAAAAAAAAGGAGGTGAAGCAGTATGCACATTTTTAGGTGGTGCACCTTAGATATACCCTTATCTATAATTATTTATACATGTCTTTCGGCCAAACATGAGACTTTTTCTTTGGAGTAGTTCAATTCAAGATCGCTTCTTAATAACGTTACGTGATAGGGTCAGTTGAGAATAATTAAAAAATTATTTTAAAAAATAATGAGATGAAGAAAAAGAAGGATGTGATCTGTTTGGAGTTTTTCTTCCAAATAAATTAATTAATAATGAGTTATGGGCGTTTGTAGTGATTTTTGTTTATGCATTAATTATTTTATTTGACAGGGAAAATTCTTTTGTTGTTGTGAAACAAAAACATAGGAAAACTTGGCCTTGTATAACAATTTGAATGTAATTAATTAATTTGTTTGTGCATGATCTTTATTAAATATATTTTTTTTTATTTTATCTATCATGTTTTCTCATCAGAACTTTTTTTTTTTGTAGAGATCATAAACTCATCGTTAATCAAGTCGAAACAAAAGAAATCTATTTTAATTATTTTTTAAAAAATTCTTTTGAAAACTTTACTTTGATATAGAGACAACTTAATTATAATATCTATATCTTAGTTACTATGATAAATAAATAAAAAAACCATATTTTTTAATCAAACATATATAGTCCATATACAATAACTTTTTTTTCCTTTGTTTTTTCCGTTTCAACAAAAAACACTATAAAAATAAACAATTTGGAGAATATTAAAACCTATATATGTATATATTAGATGATATAGCCTGTGAAAATATGAATTGTAGGTAGTGATCTCATTCTTTTTGCCTAGAAATCTCGTGAATTAATTTGAATAAAGAAAATAAAATTAATATAGTAAACTAAATATAGCCTCATTCGAAAAAAATATATGTTTATATATATATATATATATAGGTACGTAGTTAATGACCATTGTTTTTTCTCAAATATCTCGTGAATTATCTTGAATAAAGAAAACTAAAAAATAAGGTTGAAATTTTGGTTCCCAAAGAATCTCATCAACTTATTAGCTTCCAATTTTTTTTGCATGGCTACAAATAATTAATATTAATAATACTATAAAAGAATTTATAGAATCTTTTTTGAACCAATTTGCTGGCAAGCAAGAATTGCCAACTGGGTTTGAATTGTAATTAAGATTTGGAAGCTGATAATGAAAAAGAAATGCTCTCATTTTCATTATTGTTTTTTTAAGACACAAAATACATATCTAAACCCATATTTATATATATATATAAATATAAATATATATAAACACAATGTGTGGTTGACTGGTCGCCCACGAACTACCCTTTCTTTTTGCCAACGTTTCCCAGGCTGTTTATAAGTTTAATTCTTTTTCAAGTAACATCACAAAACTAAACTGTTTTTTTAGATATATATTTGCTATAAGGGTTTCTAAAATAAAAATTAGGCTAATACACAGTATAATAGTTATTAGAGTAATCGACAAAAATAGACTCTTTTCTTTAATGTCAATTTGCCAAATACGTTTTGTTTTTTTATAATTCTTTTGTGAAATAACCTCTCACGCAGAATATAAATGTGTCCGAAAGAATTATAAATAAAAAAAAATCATTTTATAAAAAGACCACTTTACAGAACACCCCTTATTATCATGTTAGTTTACGAAAACTTTCACCAATTTTCCTCTTGTTTTATAAGTGTGTTTTTTTCAATTAATTTTTTTTTATAAAAAGTTAAGTAGTAAAATAATAAGAATAAGAAGTTAGATAGGATAATTAGGTTCTCTATATTTGACTTTTGATAATATAGGAAGTGGTAGCAATTTTAAGTGTGATAAATGGATAAGCTAGTATGGGGAAGATGCTCATAAAGAGATAAAAAAAATACTGTGATTATTGATCATAAATTAATGGCAGCCTAAAAATGTTATTTTACGAAATAGTTGAACAAAAGTGATTTATATCCATGGGCTTTACATTTTGAAGGCCCAAAGAGAAAATTTGACATATCGAAAGTGGATATCAGGTGCTGAAGCTGGACATTTCCAAAGTGAATACCCAATATACAATTAAAAAAAAAGGGAGTTTTTAAAAATATTGTTTTTATACTATTTAAAAAATATAGGAATTATACTATGGGAAAATTTATTAAATAAAAAATTAAAGTATAAAAAATATAATTAGTAGCTAACTAAAATATAGAAATATTACATTTTTTTATCATAATTATGTTTTATTTAATTTTGAAGGTAATCTTATTTTATTTTTTTATTTTTAATTTTTTCTTTAATTTTTTATTATTTTTTCAGTTATTTTTTTTACTTACTTATTTTTTCTTTCATTTTTTTATTTTTCTTTTCTTTTTCTACCAATTTTTTCCTTCATCTTTTTTTCTTTCCATTTTCCATTTTCCATTTTCCATTCTCCTTCTTCTTTTTTTCATTTATCTATTTTTGTATTTTTTTTTCTTCATATTTTTTCAGTTTTTTTTTTCATTCTATTTTGTCTTCATTTCTGTATTTATTATTTTATCCTTCTATTTTTTTCACACATATGAGCTTTTTTCCTTTCTTTTTTTCTTCTTCTATTTTTTTTTCATTTTTTCTACCAATTTTTTCATTCATATTTTTTTTCTTTTCATTTTTCCATTATTTTTCTTCTTCTTCTTTTCATTCTTATTTATTCATCTATTTTTTTTCTTTCATTATTTCTTTTGTTTTTTTTCTCATTTTTTTTGCACACATATATTTTAACATTACATAATTATTTTATTATTTTATTACTTATTGTCTTTTATTATTGTAAATTTTTTATAGTTTTTTTTCCACTCTATGTAAAAAAAATCAAATCAATTTTTTCAGCATTTTTCTTTTTACTGTAACACTTATAGGAATACCAAAATTTGGAAAGAAAACTAATAAAAATATGAAAACGTGAATGGATAACTCGTTACCTTCACGTTTCTTGTGTGTATATTTATGGGAGTAGCTGGTTACCTTCACGTTCTGGTATGCGTATATTTATAGTTTCTTTATGGTAACTGGTTACCTATGTTACTGAAATCATAGTTACTTCTTCTTCCTTTTTTAATGAAGTGTTCTTCCATTTTTTCCTTCAAATTTAATGTTTATTTTCATATTTAATATGAGTAACTCGTCACCTCTCTTAGGTAACTGGTTATCTCTCTTATGGCAGAAAATTATTCATCTCATAATAACTGGTTACCCCTCTTAGTACATGTTGTTCAACCTAGCTCTAGGATTTTTTTTTACATAACTGTCAAAGATCAATCAAGTAACTGGTTACCTTACCCAAAATTTGAAAAAAAAAGGTACAATCTAAAAAAAACATGTTTATAATAAATAAAAAATAATTCATATTACAAAAAAAAAAATCAAAACAACCAAAGAAAAATAATATAAAAACAATATAAAAAAATAAGCTAAAAAAATAATAATCAAATTACAAATATACCCTTCCAAATTAGTAAAACTTGATTAAGAGTAAAACTATGGCATAAACTAACTTTTATACAAAAATATGGGAAAATAAACCCATAAAAGTGAAAATTCTTAAAAAAAGCCATAGATTAACTTTTTTTAAAAAAAAACTATATTTTTGCACACTCTATTAAAAATCTCATATAAAATGTAATTTCCTCTTAAAAAAATTGTTGTTGTTAAAATAATAGTTAAGTATATACATCAACCATCACAATTAATTAATAATTTCTTCTTAAAAATAAACTTTTTTATAGGGGTTTTTTCATATTTATCGAATTTTTAGGGTTGTTTTACAAAAATATAGATATTTAATTTTTCTATTTTTTATGGCTTTTAGATTTGAAAGTTCATATTTATGTGATTTTCTTTCCTATATATTTTTTCAAATATATAATTATGCCACATTTTTTTATAATAGTTATGTTTTCTTTGATTTTGAAGGTAATTTTATTTTTTTCAATTTTTTTTATGTCTCCTTAATTTTTTTCTTTTTTTCCCTACTTATTTTTTCTTCCATTTTTTCCTTCTTCCTTTTTTTTTTCACTCAATTTTCTATTATTTTTCTTCTTCTTAATTTTTATTAATTTATCTATTTTTTTTCATTTGTATTGTTTTGTTTTTTTTTTGTTCATATTTTTTTAGTTTTCTTTCTTTTCTTTTTCATTTTTTCTTCACTTTTGTATTTATTCTTTTCTCATCCATTTTTTTTCTTTGTTCACACATATGAGCTTTTTTTCTTCTTCCATTTTTTCTACAAATTTTTCCTACATCTTTTTTCTTTCTTTCCATTTTCCCATTATTTTTCTTCTTCTTCTTTTCATTTTTATTAATTCATATGTTTATTTTCTTTTTTTTTTCCTTCATCATTTCTTTTGTTTTTTTCATATGTTTTTAGTTTTATTTCCTTTGTTTTTTTTCCTTCCATTTTCTTCTATTTTGTACTTATTCTTTTATCCTTCCATTTTTTTTTCACACATATATTTTAACATTACATAATTATTTTACTATTTTATTATTTATTATCTTTTATTATTGTAATTATTTTTTATAATTTTTCCACTATACGTAAAAAAAATTCAAATCAATTTTTTAGCATTTTCTTTTTATTGTAACCCTTATAGGAACATCCAAATTTGGAAATAAAATTAATAAAAATATGAAAACGTGAATGGGTAATCTATTACCCCGATGAGAACATTCAAATCTAGGAAAAAAATTATATGAAAATGTGAATGAGTAACCATTTATCCAAGTGGGAACATCCAAATATGAAAACTTGAATGGGTAACAAAGTAAATCTGATAAGAACATCCAAATTAAAAAAGAAAAAAATAGATATGGAAACGTGAATAGGTAACCAGTTACCTTGATGGGAACATTCAAATCTAAAGAAAAAAAATATGATGAAAATGTGAATGGGTAACCAGTTATCCTAGTGAGAACAGTCAAATTTGAAAGAAAAAAAATAGATATGAAAACTTGAATGGGTAGCCAGTAACCCTGATAGGAAAATCCAAATTTGGAAAGAAAAAATAGATATAAAAAACATGAATGGATAACTAGTTACCCTGATGTAAACATTTAAATTTGAAAAAAAAATGATATGAAAACGTGAATAGATACCTAGTTACTCTCATGGGAACATCCAAATGTGAAAAAAAAAATCATATATGAAAACAGGATTGTTAGTAGTTACTTAACTCAAACAAGGAAAAAAAATAGTCATGATCTTAAAAAAAAAAAAGTTAGAACAAAAAAATTGATTTGATTTTTTTTATATATATAGTAAAAAAAAATAAGTACAATAATAGAAAATGATAAAAACTAATAAAATATTTGAGTTGAAGGGGAGACAACTTAATAAGAAGACTTCTACAAAAAAGTTTGACAAAGAGGGAGAATAAATAAGACGTGAAGGAGAAGATAAGTTGAAGAGATAAGAACTAAAAATAATAAAGTGAGAATGTATTTGTGATTTTAAATTGTAACATTAAAATATAAAAAATAAATATTAAATAATATAAAAACAATAAAATAGATTAAATTTCCTTTTTAAAATACTAAGTCAATATTGTATAATGAAACTAATATAAAAATAATCAAATGAAAAACACTTAAGTGACTAAAATAATCACCTAATTTAAATAAACTTAATTAACAATAAAATTATGTCATAAACCAATTTTTATACAAAAATATGAGAAACTAAATCCATAAAATTGAATTTTTTAAAAAAAAGCCATAAAATAAGTTATTTTAAAAAAAAAGCTGCATTGTTGTAAACTTGTTAAAAAAAAACTCATAAAAGATGTAATTTCCTCTTTTTTATATTATTTTTAAAAAAATTTAATCACAAAATATTTTTGTATTAGATACCAAACATATATTAAAAATCTACTAAATATTTACTATGTATATCATATATATATATATCCTATATATAGTATCAAAATTGTTTAAGCTAGAGAATGATGCTTGTATTTCACCAAGTGTGAGATTGTTATGATTGGCTAAATACAAAAAGATTATTCTTAAAATATAAGGTATAAACACCTCATGAATTTCATATAGTGAAGATGTGAAATTTGAGTTTCAATTGTAGACACTTTTAAAAATATGTTTTTGGGTCCAAAGTGGTGTATGGAGGTATCCAAGGGTCCCCAAAATTTTTGGTAGTATTTGGAGCATTTTTAGGACCTTTGGTGGGGTCCAAAATCAGATAGGGTGGCGATGCTTAGGGTTTCAAAAACCCTAGTAGGCGATGCATCACCTGTGGAGTCCGTACGACTTAGGTAAATTAGCTCCAAATGACGTGTTTTACAAGTCTAATCCTATTGGTTAGACCTAATGACGGCGTCTACTCTATATAATGGTCAAAATAGAGTTTTGGAAGACTTGATCACTCTCTCCATTGTCTCTTTAAACTCTCTCTCTAGCTCCAAGAATCTAAAAATTTCTCCAAGAAACTCATAAAAGAAAGTGCTTGACTTTGTGAGTTTAAGGCTTATTCAATCTCAATCATCATTTCCTCTTAGAAATGCCTCAAACATCAATGGTGGCTAGGAAATAGAGTATTAGGACTACGTTAAGAAACATGTATAAGCGTTGGATTTGTGTTTTTGCTTTTGTTCTAAGGATTTTCTCAAATGGTGGTTCCACGAGGTTTTTTTGAAGGTTCATCAAAGTTGAAGAAGATCATTCACCAACTTAGGTTCGCATAATCTTTCTCAACCTTTATTTAATCTCTGTTAATCCATTTTTTGTATAGATTATAAATTTTGAGGCGGTGTTATCTTACTCTCCCCCAACACGTTACATATTCCTTGCAGCCATCACCACCAGCTCCGTTAACTACACTTAGGGCTGGCTAAGCTAACGGATGCCAACTTGACATTAGTCCATGTCATAATTTTAATTAAAAAACACATTAATTAATTTTAAAATTATAAAAAAACAAATATTTTTTGAAAATAATAAAAAATCTAATTCAATAAAAAAAAATCAAAACTTTTTTTTTCTCTATCTCCTTCGTCTATTCCCCCTGACTCTTCTTCTTCTTTTCTTCTTCGTGGTCGACAAATCGAAGACAACTCCCCGTAGAAGAGCACCACCATAGAAGAGCTTCGTTGTAGCGTCCCAAGCCTCCTAATATGATTAAGTACTTTGATTAGCATGTTGGGAAGGCACACAGGGGTAATTATGTGAATTATATTATTATTATTATTATTATATGATTGAGTATGCTAATTATGTGTATTAAATTTGTTTAAAGACTCGCTTTTGTTAAAAAAAGTCATTTATGTAATTTTGACACGTTGAGGGTATATTTGTAATTATTATATGTTATGTGCCTTAAGACCATATTATTATGTGAATATATGTGATTTTTAGCATGAGTGGATTATTTCAAGCAGTTTTAGCGGAAAAGTCACAAAGAGAAAAATACTCGGCTCGGGTCAAGCCTAGGAGTATTTTGTGTATTTCAATCATTTGAGATGATTGGTAAAATGAAATTAATTGGAGGGAAAATTGTATTAGGTGGATTTAATTGATAAATTGGGAATTAGTGGTGTAATTGGAGGTTTAGTGGGAATTATAGGCAAATGACAATTTTGCCCTTGAGGTGCTTTAGGAAAGAAGTTTATGGGGAATGATATATTGGTCTTTTGACCCTAAAATTAGACAAAATGGCTAAGTGTTGAAAGCCACTCTCCTATTCACGTTTTCCCTCATTCTCTCTTATCTTCTTCTTGAAGTTACCAAAAACATAAGGACCAAGGGCTAAATTCTTGGAATTTTGAGGAATTTCTTAAAGAATTGAGGTGTTTTGAAGGGATTATGAACTGTTATCTTCTTCATTAATCAAGGAATTTCAAATTTAGAGAGGTAAGCTCTTCTCCACTCCTTTTTTTCATTAAGTTCTTGGTGTTCTTCATTATTCTTGATTAGGCATGGGGATTTAGTTTAATTTCAAATTTTGGTGATTTAAAGTTGTTTAAATGGGTATATGGATGATAGAAATGTGTTTGAAATTCTAAATGAAGCATGAATTTGAATAAAAGCAAGGAATTTGGGCTGATTGTGAAATTGAGGAAAAATGGGTTCTTGGAACCCTAGAATTCTAATTGGTGCTTATAAGTTGTAATTGAAGGTGTAGTTGAGGTCTAGAGGTTGTATGTCAACTGTATAACTGTTTTGTGACTTAAATTATGTGCTTGGAATTGGTTTGGGTTGAGTTTTGGAGCTGGGAAATCGTAGAAAAATTGCAGAACTTGCTCTCTGACTTGAGCTGGTCGACCGGCCTGTGGTAGGCGGTCGACCGATCTATGTTGGCAGCTTGGTTTTGGGTTTGTTTTCAATGGATTTTGATGGGTAACCTCAGGGGATCTAAGACAATATTGAGCATGTTTAAAGCGTATTTGGAGCCTGGTGAGGTCTATAGAAAAGTTATGGTAGGTTGTGGTTTAAGGGAAACTAAACCTACACTATATTGTTGTGACTAGGGTTTCCGAGAGGCTCGGAAGAGGATTGCACTCGAGGTCATCTTGAGGTAAGAAAACTGGCATATGCACATAGAGTAGGGTGATCTCTCGGTTATGTTGGGATGTGGTTATGACCATATACTTGAAATTGTTAGGGTTGAGTTCCCATTTATGCATAATGTTATTTGTGTTGAATTGTCTGTAAATGATCAGCATGGTCCGTATTCGACTATAATCATGCGGGATAGAGGCCATGATGGCTGGGCCACCATAGGAGTGTTGTACACACTCGCCCGACATGGACCGTAAGCTTGGTGCCAGGAGTCGTGCCTCGCTCAGTTGGGCCGCTCAGTAAGGCTGTGTAAATTATTTTTGTGTTTGAAATGAGCATGTTTATAAGTTGTGAAACATGTTAATGATTTATATGATTGGAATGAATGCATTTATTATTTGTGAAGGATACTGATTACTATTGATGTTGGACATGATATTTATTATGTTTTGTGGGATTTTCTTGCTGGGCCTTGGCTCACAGGTGCTCTATGGTGCAGGCAAGGGCAATGGGAAAGTCAACCAACCATGAGTTGGAGGGCTTTGGAGTGGTGCATACATGTTCGACCTGCTCGCCCGACACGATCGGGATATTTTGAGGGGCTTAGAGTAAAAATCTACTTTTGTCGCTTAGGCCGACTATTTTGAGAACATTAAAAGAAATTGTATTTTATTTAAATTCTTTTGGGATCCCTTGTAAATGTTTAAAGTTTTTATGAAAAAATTAAAACCTTTTGACTAAAAAATTTAGTACATAGACCTTTAGTTTACTTTAATTATACTTTTGAGTCCAAATGAATCGCTTAACGAGTTAAGCACTATTTTAAACACACAGTATAATGGTCCTGGATAAGTAGGGCGTTACATTCGTGGTCGACAAATCGAAGAAGAGCACCACCACAACTCACCTCCATACCTCATCTTCTTCTACCCAGATCGGCAGTGTGGGGTTATGCTAGGCATGGGTCGACGAGATGGGTGTGGGTTGATGGGATGGGCAGGGTGAACCCAAAAAAAAACTCTAATTTGCTTGTGCTAGGTGTGGGTCGAGGGGATGGGCAGGGTGAACCAAAAGAAAAAACCCAGATATGCTTGTGTTAGGTGTGGGTCAATGGGATGGGCATGGGTCATTGGTTACCAATTTTGAATCTTGGTTTTGTTGAATCTGTTTGCTTGTTGGTGTGCTAATTTGTGGAGTTTATATTCATTGAATAATAAAAATATAAGAATTGAATTAGGTTTTTGGTTTGAGTTGGGTATTTGATCTTGGTTTGTGTTCATTGATTGAATTTGAGTTTGATATTTAGATAATTGATTTTGTTTGTGATCTGGGATTTAAGTTACCGATTTTGATTTTTCATTTTGATTGTGAAAGTGCTAACTATTGCATTTCAATTTAAGTTTAGGTTTTGTTTGATTTTTTTTTGTTGAGTCAATCTTTAAATTGGGTTTAATATGGGTTTGTTCTTGGTTAAATGTGTGTTTTTCTGGGTTTTCTTATAGAGATAAAGGAAGAAGAAAGATGAAGCATCGGAAAGGAGAAGAAAACAAATTAAATTGTTTTATTTTCATTATTTAAAATAGGGTTTATACATTTTTGGACCCTGTGTTTTGTTCCATTACCTGTTTGGACCCTGTGTTTTGACAAATTACTTTTTGGACCCTGAGTTTTGTAAAATGGTTAAAATAGCACCCTAAACCCGATTTTGGCCAATGATTTCTCATCTAAAATCACAAATCATTTACCAAACTAACAATTCAGAACAAAAATAAAATAATTCTGCTTAAAAACTGTGTTGTTATATTCAATTTTTTCTTCATGAAAATTGAGCTTAGGGTTCTATTTTAACAATTTTACAAAATATAGGGTCCAAAAAGTAATTTGTCAAAACACAGAATTCAAACAGGTAATGAGACAAAATACAGGGTCCAAAAAAGTATAAACCCTTTAAAATATATTTCTAATTATTTTTCTTATTTTTAAAATCAATTAATAAGATTTTTTTAAAATTATGGTGTGGACTAATAGTAGAGTGACATGTGGCATTCTAATGAGCCACATCAGCAATTAACGGAGCTGGTGGTGACGACTGTAAGGAATATGTGACGTTGCGTGGTTTAACCATAATTTTTTTTGGGTATATAACTGTATAAACACGAAAATATTAGGTATTTATGGCACAAATATCTTTCTTTTTTAATTTTTTTCTTCATTTTTCATATTCTAAAAAATACATATAAATAAAATATAATTTAAATATTTTGACATAAAAAATTGAAACAAAAAAATATATGTGAATAAATTAAGGTTTTAAAAACAATTATAAAGTGATTGAAATTAACACAATTTTATTTTAATATTATTGAATAGGAAAAAAAGAGAAAAAATGGGGTGCCTAGATAGATAATTGGGTTGTAAATATCATTTTTTATGACAAAAATACCCTTAAAGTTAAATTATACATATTTTTGACAAGTTTAATTACATATTAATGGAATATATAAGTAATTATTTTTATTAAAGAAAAGAATTTTGACAACTTTTTAAATTGGAATGGAACTGTTATTCCACCCAAACTAGAGAGGAATATCAATTCATTAGAACTTGTGAATGGAAAGCCTATTATCATTTGTATTCTCAACCAAACATATTTTTTTATTCCATTACCATAAACCAAACATAACATAGATAGGCAATTGTCAAAAAAGAGTTTTATTTTATATATGAGTTCGATTTTTTTAATACAAACTCATAAAGCAACTAAAGCAACTGACTAGTGTACCAGCTTCGTTGTAGTTCACTGCATACTCATCACATCCCTAAAAGAGTGCTTATAAAGAAGGAAAAAAGCACTGTGTTGATTTGAATGCAGACCAACCATGATCTAATTCTCTGTTTCTGCCTCTCTTCTCTCAATCATTTTGATAAAATTGTGCACAATTCCCTTGCCTTCTGTAGTAATTATACTTTCAGGATGGAACTGAACTCCCTGCAAGTTTAAAATTCATTTTTGATTATGGGATGAATGAAATGTACAATTCATGTCTCCAACTCTACTGTCAATCATTTTAAACCAAACAAATCAAGCAGCTAATAATAAAAAGGGTACCAACCCAATAGTCCAGAAAGATCAATCAAAAGTTGTGCAAACTTGAAAAGCAATATTTTTTTCATTGTTAACTGACTGAATTGCATCTTCATCAACTGGGTAATCACATTTTAATTCAACAATTGGATGACCATCATAGCAGTCCAAAAGATCAGATTCCACACTCTCACTGCTCCTTCTATCCATATTATATATCTCAAAGAAATCTCCTCCTAAGGTCTCTCTCTCCACATAATAATAATAGTTTTTCAATAGTGAGGAGAAAGAACCAACTGCAATCTCCACCTCCAAATAAAAAAATAAACATCCCTGATATACATCATTATCTACTATTCATCTAAAGGCTATGAGATATACATTTCCACAATGATCTACAATTCCTAATCATTCCACCTTAACCAGATCATAGTTTAGTTTTCAGAATTCAGGATCAACAATGCACCCCAAGTTACATTTGCATAACTTGAAAATATTTTAAGAGGACTAATTAAGTTCAAATTTAGCTCACAGCATCCTTATATCAGACAACACCAAAAAAAAAAAAAAAATTTGTGCATAATATGAATGAAGAAATGAAGAAAGCTTTTTACCTGCAAATGGTGATATGTTTTGTGGCGAGCAGCCATTATGAGCCCATCCTCTGTCCATGCTGTAACCTCAAGTTGTTCATGGGGAAAACTGTCCTGGTCAATCACAAGGCTGTGGTATCTACCAGCAGTGAAAGGGCTGAAAAGAATATGAATATATTAAACTACTATAAACTAGCATAAATTACATAAATAATACGAAACTGAAGCAGGTTATCATAGAAGCATTCTCCACCATATCATTAAAGGTGAAGCTCTTTTAACAGAGAAAAATGTTAGCGTTGCAGCTGATAAGAGAAAACTTCAAATTAGTTAAGGCATGTCTCCAAAGCAAAGTGGTAATACTTTTAAGAAATATTGTAAATGTAATAATACTTTGCAGAGATAACATGAATAGTAGAATAAAACACAACAGTCTAAAAAATCTCTACCCACAATGAAGCATTGCCAACAAATAAATGTTTTTCTCAAGTACCAATAATGCTAATAAATATTATTGACAAAAAAACAAAAAAATTAGAGCCATACTTGGATAATCCAGAGAACAACCCTTCCTCTCCTTTCTCATCATAGTACACAAGAGAACTTTTTCCATGCATGACGCCATAAGGAGATCTTACAACCTGACCTGCAATACCAAGCCATGAGCATTGTGAAACAAGGAAACAAGCAATTAGAAGCCACAACAAAAACAGAGACAGATTTGGTTGCATATGAGCACGTTCAGGTTCAGATACAAAACAATTAAGTTAGATACCTCCAAAAGCCTCCCCAATGCACTGCAAACCCATGCATACACCAAACAATGGTACAATTGGCCCAAGCTCCAAAACAGTTTGCAATGATATCCCTGAATCTTTTGGTGCACCTATCATAATGAAATATTATGTCAAATTATCCTGAAGATTATAGTAATTTGTCTAATAACTCCTTCTTCATCATGTCTAATAAATTTTGAACACCATAAATCTAACCTGGCCCTGGAGAGATAAGCACTCCTCTCGGATTTTTCCTATAAAATCAGCAAAAAATATAAATCATCTAAATACAGTATATTTACGGATTAGCAATCAATAATGTTCTATTAAAATATAAACTTTTACCGCTTTAGTTCTTCCACAGTTAGTTCATCATTCCGATAAACTTCAAAATGACTGCCCAACTCTCCCATATACTTCAAATTAGAGACAGATATCAGAATAACAGCTTTTAGTATAAAAGAAAGTTCAACAGACTTAATAAAACATACAGAGAACATTTTTCAGCCTGTCATACATTACAGCTGACATTTAAAGAATTTGTTTCCCACTCCAAAATAAGTGATTCTTCAAGACTTAAAAAATGATAAGTCACTTAGAACAATATTGTTGTAAAAAATGATATATCACTCTGAACATTAACTATTCCATTTCTTTTTCTTTTTCAAATAGAAACACTATATGATTTGAAAGCCTTAAAGTAGCCAATGAATGCTGATACAATTTAAAATTAAGGAATGTCCGAACAATTTGTCTGAAAATGACATGAATACTCGGTAATAAAAATTATAATTTGATGCTGCTGTTAATTATTCCTCTTGCTTATCCTTTCATGCTTTCCATGTATACAATACTTATTAAATTTTTCACTATAGGCAAGAAAGAATTAAGTTCATTCAGTGAGAAATGTATGGTAAATCGTAATCTAGACATAACCATCCACATCAACCATAAATCAGGACTACTGGCAAACATAAAAAGTCAATATAATATAAGGACTTATTTATTAATAATGATCATGATATATTCAAATCATTTTACAAAAAAAAGAAAAGTATATTAAATTTTAAGGTCTTTTCTTATCCATCTTCTAACAGTAGCATCAAACAAACCAGGAATCTTTGGTACAATGATATCCAACATGGGAATATATTTGGCAATGCCACATAAAGAATAGATTCATGGGACCAATGAAAGAACCGTTTCACAAAAATGTTTCCAAGAGGCAAGAACTTTTATCAGAAACGACAAAGGAGCGGTTGACACAGGCGACAAACACGACAAAATGAAAAGGAAAGAAATCCTCTAAACAACAGAATAAATAACATGTGGAACCTGACGCGTGTGCAAAAAACCAAAAATTCTCATATAAACTTATCTTCCATAAAAGATAAAGCGAATCCTCCGCATATATTATATTAACGGAAAGTTGTTAGTTCATTATTTGGCTGATAGCCATTTATGAATCTTCCAAAGTTGCCTAGATACTTTTCAGCTAAAATTCTTTCACTAACAATAAATTTGATTATTGAAATATATATATATCTTAAGACTAAACTAGATGCTAAGAAACTCTTTTTCTAGCAGCTATTTTTATTATGATCAAGCACATTTAACGAATCTTGGTCTCATTTTTTGCTTGTACAAGGAGAAGTTGAAAGCATCCAAATAATATTTTTCGAAGTGCACTCAATGAGTGAAACTTTGATGTTGTCTTAACATTTGTGCATAAATTAAACTTGTATTGTGTGCATACAATATGCTAGGAGGATGCATCTGAAGTAAAACAAGGTTAAAACTAGAGCCACCATGATCAACTTCAATAAATATACAAGAAGTGATACAAAACTGCCTTAGAACACAATTCCCTTGTGGCAAAAAATGACATCATCTTACTATTTGGAATTTCTTAAACACATTATTCTTTAATCTTCTTCCTCCATTTGTGAATGGTATTTCTTTCAAGTGAAACCAGCATAAATACCTACTTACCCAAGCTCTCAGGAACTTCTATCAGGGAATAATTTAACAATTTACAATCGTATTGATTGAAATAATGATTACACAAGGAGAATCAGCCCCACACTTACACACAATCAACAATTCCCACAAGTAGAACTATCAAATTAAATCAATTAAAGTTCCTTGATATCAAAAGCAAGATGTAAAATGGTTTCCAGATCTCAAATTTTCTTTTCACATTTTTCCAGCAACCAAACAGCAACTAAAATCATTAAAAAAAAAAAGCATCCATTACACCGGAACAGCTGTAAGCAGACAATACAAAAACGAAACTCAAACAAACTTCACACACGATAACAAAGAAGCTACCTGACAGAGGTTGTAGGTGAAGCTGTCATAATTGTCGATCACAATTATGGGACTTTTGATTTTCTTGTCCGAAACCGTAGACCTGGTGTTCGATTCCGCGACAGCCATTGAAGATTTCTGTGCAAACCCATTTCCTAACTTGACCCCAAAACGACGTTCTGCACATAAAAATTAAAACTTTTTGCATCAAAATGCCAACATAATAAAAAACAAACAAAAATCGAAAGACATACCGGAGGAGGGGGAGGAGGGTGTTGGGAGGAAAGCTGGAGAAGGGATTTGAAGGGTTTTGGAAGAGAATAAAGTTTTGGGTTGTTGAAATGAGAGCTGAGAAGGAACAATGGCAGCCATGGCTTGAGAAAACGAGAGAAAGCGAAGAAGAAGAAGAAGGAGGAGGCGTTATTATTCCGTACAGACAAAACAGAGAAAGTGATATTATAAAGACAAAGAAACTTCCTTACTTGACAGTGGCAGCTGACATGGCTATCTAAGTGCCATCTGGATCATGTTGGTACACTTTATATTTTATTTATTTTAATTTTAATTTTTAATAGAAACATATTAATTCGGTTTTATTTGGAGGGCAAATAAATTTAAAATAATTATATTTTTTTGCCCATTTTAAGCATGTATTTATAATCTCTTATTATGCACTTAAATATTTTCAATTAGAGAGAGAATTTTTTTTTTTTTTTTGAAATGGAAAAGAGTAAAGATTTTGAGAAAGAATATATGAATTTTATGTAAAGAATAAGAGCATTTATAAGGTGAGGTGCATTTGATGGTGTATAGAGAATCACATTTTAGTAAGTTTATTATGTTACTATTATTTTATTACGACATAATGCTTATGGGTTTAATTGGTTTAAACTATATGTTTTCAAAATTTAAAATTTGTAAAGCTCTCACAAAAATCTTGGTTGATTTGTTATTTTTTAAGACTCAATGGGAGGAATTTTTTTTTTAATAAATATGGCTATTTTATTAATAACTTCTCTAAACATATTTTTTTAAAATTATATTTTTATAGCAATTAATTTTCATACTTTTCCATAATCTAACTTAAATAAGCCATATAAAAAATAACTTAAATAAGCCATAAATTATGGTTTATTTTCTTAAAGTTATATTTATATGGAGAAAAAAATATCACATATATTCGAATAAATTTTTTTAAAAAAAATCATACAAACATAAACAAAATGAAAATCACATATTATATATTGCCCCCGAATTGTTCACGTTGTTAAAAATTCCACTCAAACTATTTCTGTTACTTACTGAGATGTGAGATTTCTGTTATTTTGTATCTTATGTGGCTAACAAACATATGAAGTGGCACGTTGGGCATTGACTAAGCACTGCCACGTCACGACCACGTATATAATTTAATTATAAAATAAAAAAATTATTTATTAAATATTAAATATTTAAATATCTTTTTTAACTAAAATCATTAAAAAAATACTAATTTTATATTTTAACTAATTTACGTTTTTTTAAAATATTTATTTTCATAAATATAAAACAAAATTTTAAAAAATAAACTAAGTTAATTTTTCCCTTTTCCTCGATCTCTCTCGTTTACCCGATCGTGGGGGATTTTGCTAATCTGGGCTAGTCGGCTTCAATAAAAAAAGCAAGGGCCATTGTAGATCTGGGCTCTGCGGCATCAGGAGGGAAAGGGATGTTTCAGAGATCTGGGCTTGGCGGCATCAGAAGGGAAAATGATGCGTCAGAGATCTGGGCTCGTCGGCATCCGGGGGGGGTAAGGGACGTTGTAGATCTGGGCTCATGGCTGGCTTCGTCAAAAGTAGGCTGCGAAGTCGTGAATGACGACTGTGGGACTCCAACAAGTTTGTGGACTGCGGAGTCGGGATGACAGGAAGTATGGTTTCTCTGTTTTATTTGGGTTTTCAAGTTAAACCCAGATTTATAAGTGGAAAAAAAAACTATACTAAGATGCTTTAATGGAGCTACATGTAAAAAAAATGATTTCAATTTGGGGTTTTGATCATGTATTCAATAATATATAGATGTATTTGAATTTGGATATGGGAACTGAATATATTTTTGAATTGGGTTTGTTCATAATTTAATTTTATGGTTAATATCTCACACAAATGTCTCGTATCACAGTAATTAATCTCATAACAAAATAAAGAATTATCATAAAATAATACTTTAATTTTTATTGATAGCTTTCAAGAGTACAAGATTTTTTATAGGTCATTACATGAAAACGATCATTGCCCAACAAGACACATAAACATGGTAATCATGCTAAGATATCTTCTTCCTTTCAATAGCATTTACCTCATTCTCGTGTGGGTCCTTTCGGTACCTACATACTCTAGCATAATACCCAGATTTTCCACAAACAAAACAGAGGCATGCGAGGTCCATGCACAGTACCAACAAACACAAAAGGATCCTCACCTTCAGGCTCAAAGGTGACCATCTTCCTTCTGCAATCAATAGTTGCCCCATACTTTACCAACCAATCCATACCAAGTATCATGTCGAAGTCAGTCATAACTAACTCTATCAAGTCTACTGACAACTTTCTGCCCTCCACTGTCACTGGCAAAGATCTGACCCATCTCTTGGATACCACTAATTCCCCAGTGGGTAACAAAGTTCCAAACCCCACAGCATAAAAATCACAGGGTCTACACAGTCCATCAATAATTCTACTAGCAACAAAAGAATGTGTAGCACCAGAATCAATCACAACATTATAAGGAGTTCCAGCACTAAAAAGCTGACCTGTAACAACAGAGGGAGAAGCTTCAGCTTCTGCTTGTGTCAATGCGAACACTCGAGCTGGAGTCGAACTGTCCGCTTTCTTGGGTTCTTATTTTCTTGCCTTAGGGCAGTCCTTCTTAAGATGGCCCACTGCTCCACACAAAAAGTAGGCCCTTGCCCTACACTCACCCAAATGGTGCCTCTTGCACCTAGGGCATTCAGGATAAGACTTCCAGGCCTCACTACCACCTTGACAACCCATTGAAATACCACGGGTTCGCCTATCTGAACCTAGAACTGGGAAGGTATCAAGAACCTTCCTCTTCTGATCACTGCGGCCTCCACCCCTACCAGAACCCACAAATGGAGGACCTGTCCTCCTGAACTCCTTTCTTGCTGCACTATCTCGCCAGATCTTGTTCTCTGCACTCTCAGTTGTGAGTTCCTTCTCGACCACCTGTGCATAGGTAGTAACCCCTGCCATAGTGGTAATACGAACATCTTGGGCTAATCTAGGCTGTAGCCCCTGGAGAAATCTCTCCCTCCTGGTCCCATCAGTGGGCACCAACTCCATGGCAAACTTTGCCAATCGATCAAACTTCAGGGCATACTTAGCCACTGATAAACTCCCCTAAAGTAACCTGATGAACTCATCAGCTTTTGCTGCCCTGATGGCATCATTATATATTTCTCGTTGAACTGAGTCTGAAACTATTCCCAAAACAAGGCATTGATGTTTCTGGTTTGGGTTATAACCTCCCACCAAACTCGGGCACCCTCCTGAAACATATATGTGGCACAAGCCACTCTCTCATTACTAGTCACCCTCATGAAGTCCAGGATGGTGGTAATCATGCTCATCCGCTACTCTGCTTTTACAGGATCTGCACTGCCTTCAAATATTGGAGGTTGCTGTTTCCTGAACCTTTCATAGAGAGGCTCTCATTTGTTACCAACCTCTGGCAGCTGCTCCGCTGCTGGCACCGATACAGGAGGTGCCTCAGATACACTGGCCACTGCAGGAACCTGTTTTTGTCTCAGGAGGCAGAGTTCTTCTCCCTGTCTATAACTGCTGCCAGTTCGCAGGAGCTGGCTGTAGAATCTGTCCCTGGTCATTCTCTTGACCCTGATTACTATTCTGGCCTTGATCACCCTGACCAGCTGATGTATCTGTCTGTCATGGATTCATTCTTATCAACTTATACTGTGCTACAATAGTTAATACGGTCAGTCAGGTAGTGATAACTAAACCTCTTGCCGCCTTACGGTCCAAGAACAAGTAGATAACAATCATATTCCACATTTATACAAATATACAAATAGATACATGATTATAGCATTTAGCACTTAACATGTATCAAGTAATAGTAGGGGTGTTCGTGATGCGGTTGGTGCAGTTTTTCTCTAATTTTTTGGACCGCACCGCATATGCGGTTTGAATAATTTTCCAAACCGTAACCCGCACCGTATAGACCTCAAACCGCATAAACTGCACTGCAAAAATGCGGTGTGGTGCGGTGCGGTTTTGGCAATTTATACCTATCGCCAAATAATTTAACAATTAAATATTATAATTAAGAAAGATTCATAATAAATCTCATAACCATAGAGTGTTTAACAAAATAATTAAATGTACAACAAGCTAATAAATTTTAAGCAAAACAATAAAAATATAACAAACTAATAACAAATAAAAAATATAATATAAAAGTAAATATTATTTTAATTAAAGAGGAATATCTTTAGATTGAAGTGGAATATGTGTTAGCATCATATGAAACATTATATTTCTTTCTAGATATTGTGTATATTATATTATACTATATAAATATTTATGCATTAACTTTAAATGTAGTAAAATTGAAAAAAAAAATATAAAAAAGTTAATATATATAATGATGTGGTGCGGTGTGGTTTGAACCGCATTTATAAAATTTAAAACCGCAAACCACACTGCACCACGCAGTTTGGCAAAAATACAAACCGCAACCGCACCGCGAAGGGTTCTAAACCGCAAATTGCGGTGCGGTGTGGGCGGTTTTTTGAACACCCCTAAGTAATAATTCACAATCAACAATACTAATGAGTATGTTCCAGCAATTTCAGTACTATTTAGCACACGGTTGCTGAAGATGCAGTATTCAAGGCACAGTCTTAACATGGTGTCTCATGTACACAGGTAAAGCATTTATACATATAAATACATAAATAGTTACCAAACCATGAGTCGAGCTTGTCTTCAGTGATGAGTGTGCATGCCCAGCCAGTCTACAGGAACCCTAAACCTTGGCACGCTCTGATACCAAGTTGTAACGCCCTGGTTACCCCAAGACAGTTACGGTGAACTTTAAATCGTGAATTTAACTCGCTAATCGAGTTCTTTGGTTAAAAACGTGCTTCTAGGTGTTATTAATAGGTTAAGGTGGAAAACCAATCAAAAGGAAATGGTATATTTGATTTAAAACATAAAACTGTTCATGGGCCCATAAAAATGTTTACAAGTTATTTACAACATAAAATGGTCATTACAGTTTGAAATTTACAACCCGCCGATTTAAGCGACAAAAATAGGGTAAACCCCCTAGTTCCCGTGAGAACTCCTTGGCCGTGGTGGTCAAGCGGCCGCATATGTACACATCACCACCTAAGCTCTCCACTCAAGGCTGGGTGAGCTTTTCTTTCCATTTACCTGCACCACATAGCACCCACAAGCCAAAGCCCAGCAAGAAAACACAATATTGCGTGAATATAATATCAAATGATGATCTTAATAATCATTCAAGACTTTCAGTCTAAGATAGAGAAGTGACAGTTGTAAAAGTCACTAAGGTGGGTTCCATTCCCATTAGCCACGTGACGATAAGGTCACATGGGCTTTATAAATAAGTGATCCTTTCACTAGCTTATATGAGATAGGTATCTGGTGAAGTAGTCACCAGCATAAACCTACCGAGTGACCAAAGAGTCACAACTATGGGATTCTGTTCCCTTAGCCATGTGACAAACAGTCACCTAGGCTTTTGGCCCTGGCTCTGAGTAACTAGTCATAGACTAGACAAGCGCTCATAATTTTCATCGAACTTAGGATCGGTCCAGCATTAATGCTCCTTATGAGTCATCCAACGCTGATATCGATTATATCTAATCTTTTATCGGCTCTGCGTTCGTGACGCTTATGCCGTTTCTGACTCTTAGGTCAGTAGCACACGACCAGTGTTCAAACCGTTGTGAACTTGACTAGTAAGTCACAGCTTCACAGACGGATCTGACACCATTGCCGACTCAGACTAGTAAGTCAGTGCCATTCACAAGTAAGTAAGATTTGCTAACATTTAATATGCAATCAACGTCCACGTTTAACATTCAACATGCCTCCAAAACAATCACACATGCCATATACACAGGGTGCAGTTTTCTTACCTTTGATTCGAGCGAGAATGAGTAAAAGAACAACTCTTGAGAACAATCTGACTTTAGTTCCTTAGCGGTTACCTAGTCATAACCAATTGGAATCCATTAATAAAGTAAATCAATAAGAGGTTCACAATCTAAAACCTCACTCCCGGGATCAATCCCGCCCTCTCAGGACTCCCAATCCACCCAAACAGGGTAAATGAACCCATCCCCGAGCCTTAAAAGTCATCCCGAGCCCTAAAATAGGCTTGCTAGAAAATGGACTAGCGCTGGGGTGCTACTAGGTGGTGCTAGGGCGCTGTCCCAAGTCAGAGAGACCCAGCTCTCTGCCTTGCCTAGCGCTGGGGCGCCAGGAATGGCGTTGGGGCGCCATCTGCAGACCATAATATTTTTCCGGTTTCCTTCCTTGCGACTCCCCCTGAAAACTAAGCTTCCAAACCAATCCCAAACATCAAATTCAACCCCTAAACTTCATTTATACCCCAACCTCATCAAAACCCAAGCAACCTTACTCAAAAACTTCCATTGATTCCTAACTACACACTTCAAATTCTCTTGACTAAAATCCAATAGAAAAACAGGGTATAGCTAAAGTTTCATAGATGAATTCTTACCTCAAGCTGGATTTGAGTCCTCTTCAATGGATGAACCAAGTTTCTAAGCTCCAACCTTTGATTTCCTAGCTTCTTTCTTCAAGTTGGGGTTCAAAAATTGAAAGGAAAAAGAAAGAAGGTGATGAACGTGAGAAGGGAAGACTTGCTCTATTTTTCTTTCAGTTCTTTCTACAGCATACTAGAACCCCATATATCCCTTTCCCAATGACCATATTGCCCCTAGGTTAAATAAAACTCTATAAAGGCTAGTAAGGGCAAAAATGTCATTTATCCTCTAAACCTGCTAATCATAATTAACGTTCTCCAATTCCCGCTATTCTCGATATTCTCAAATACCAATAATTCATATCTCATTACCCTTTAATTCCCGGCAACGCTCTAATCATTAAATCATCCTGAACTCATCCCGAGCCTTGAACTTAATCCCGTATGACTAAACTGCTAATTTGCACTCAAAGATCGTCTCATACCGAATAGCTCGAACAGATCCACATTATAATTTGGCCTCAGCAATAGATCATCGACATGCATACAAATATACAATTACGCCCTTCATGGGCCAAATTACCAAAATACCCCTGTAATGAAATGTGGACCCGCCTGTTTGCATTTAACATCGTATTATAATATAATTCACATAAGCATGCATATAATGGTTTAATGGCATAATAAATCATTTATGGCCCTCCCGACCTACTAATCCAACCATTAAACCACATTAGGGATTTTGGGGCATTACAGGTTACCAATAAAAGAACCACAAGCACGATCCTGATTCCAAGCCCCTAGCGATAACCTAGTCACAACCATAATATAAAATATCATCAAAATGAGTAAATAAATACTTCCAGACCTAACCTAAGCCTCTGGGACTTCGAATCCTACTAAACTGGGTAGTAGTATCGATCCCAGGCCCTTAGAGTTAAGTTCTCACGACTAAAAACCAAATCTGGGCAAAATTTCCTGAAGCGCCGCGACCCTCTAAACCCTATGTCGCGGCCCGCCTCTAGACAGAAGCCAACCTCCTCCTTCTTCAAGCCTGGGCTGCGGAACCCTAGAACAAGGCCGCGACCCAACCAAGAACCAGCCCAAAATCCTCGTTTTCTCCATTTAAAAACCTATCCAAACATCTCCAAATTCCAAAATCAAAGTTCCCAAATATCCTAATTATCCAATACCAATAAAACCCAAGCTTCAATTCATTCAAAAACTCATCAAACACACAAAATCCAATTCTAGCTTAAAAACTTTAAAAACTTGAATTACCTCCGATTGAGTTATTTTGCCAGCTAAATCCTCCGGCTAAAAAGCTTATAATCTTCCCTAGAATCACTATGTCTCAATCCTTGCCTGAATCCGAGTCCTAAAACTCAAGTTTCCTTCGAAAATGCGATCGGTTGTCGAAAATAGAACTTTAAGGAAGAGAGAACGTTCTTTTATAACTCTGACAGGTTACTTCAAGCTTAAGTAACCTCAAGCAAATCCTAATGCTCGGGGTCCTGAAAACGCCATCGGGGTAAAATAGCCAAAACTCCCAGAATTTCCCCCTGATCTCACTAACTCCCAATTTATCATCGAATATTTATTCCCATTATCCAATATCCCGGTAATGTGCTAAATACCCCTTGACTCACTCCGAGTCAAGTATAAATCACGTTGTGACTTTCCCACTAGCTTGCCTCCTAGGATCGTCTCATGCTGAGTAACCCTAGCATAACCAAATAATAATGAAGCACCACACACATATCACATATATACCAAATATTCCCGAAATGACCAAAATATGAAAATTGCCAATTAAACAGAAATTGGCCTACATGCATATTTAATACACCTAAACATGCATATCTAGTCATATTATGATATAACTCACATAATCATGCATATAGCCATTTAATGTCATAATAAATCAATTATGGCCCTCCCGGCCTCCTAATCAAGGTACTAAACCTTATTAGGAAATTTGGGTCGTTACAGTTACCCATCAAAACCCATTAAAAACGAACCAAAAAAAAAGGTTTCCAGCACAGGCCGGTCGACTGAGTGGCCAAAAATTCAAGCTTGCCCAAAACGCAAGCTAGTCGACCAGGTACCCTATGCCAGTCGACCGGCTCAAGTCAGAGAGTTATTTTTGCGTTTTTCCAAAATCATTTATTTGTACTTGCCTGCGTGCATGAATAGGGTTATTACTGCTAGGCATGCTTATTATGATTTGATGACATGTTATTAATTGCTTATGAGCATGTTTAAGTTTTCTTGCTGAGCCTCGACTCATGGGTGCTATATGGTGCAGGTAAAGGTAAAAGAAAGTTGGACCATCCTTGAGCTGGAGAGATTAGGTGACGATGTGTACATATGCGGCTGCTCGACCACCACGACCAAGGGTTTAAAGAGGAACTAGGGTTAAACCCTATTTTGTTGCTTAGGTTGGCTGGTTGTAAATCTTTTATTGTAATTAACCTTTTAAATGTATTTTGGGATCCCAATGTATACAATAAACGTTTTAGTGAAACGTTTGTATCCTTGACCAAAAATTTTAACCCTAAACCGTTAATCACATTTAGTTACACGATTATGGCCAAATGACTCGTTTAACGAGTTTAGCACTATTTAAAATACACAGTGTAACGGACCCTGTGAAGTAGGGCGTTATAGTAGGATTGGCTCAAACATGCCTAGTTATTTGGAAAGTGACCAAGGACTTACCTCCTCAATCACTTGGGGGCATATAAGGTATACATAATCACGCATAAGCAAAAGAGTAAAAAGCATAACTGAGTAGTACTTAGAAATTTTTTACAGTTTATAAAGTGTTGTGCTTTGTTCAAAAGAACAAAAAAATTAAAAATCTTGTTTGTTCAGACGAGCAGGAAAGTTAGAAATCTTATGTAGCAATTATTGGTATATCTAGTTAAAAACGAGTAGCCTAATGTATGTAGTACAAAAAATATTACAAAAAAAAAAAATACTTGAGATTAAAAGTTGCTCTGATAGCCAATTTTTTTACACCACGAACATTATTTCTCGGGTGTTCCAAAATATAAAAAGAGAAAAATAAAAAAAAAGGCAGCATTATTGGTCGACTACCTCCTCCTCGACCTTCTCCTGCACATGGTCGTCATTAAGATTGAGGGAGATTTCTGGCTCTTGAGTTTTAGGAACAGCAACCTCGACAGCTTCGGGAGCAAGGCACTTAGCGATCTCTTTCTCACGTAGCCTAGCAAGAAGGTAATCAAAATTAGTCTCCTTGTTGTTCTTCCAGAACATGTATAAGCAGTTGAATGCAACATTCTTGAATTTGGTCTTGGTCGAAGCAAAGCTCTCCTCAAGTCAATGCATTTGCTTGTCGTTTTCCTTCAACAGCTGATCACGCTTAGAAATAATACGAGTCTCCTTCTCCTAGAGAGCCTGAATGGCCTTGCTTTTTTGGTTGGTGTCAGTGATCTTCTCCTTCAGATCCTTTTCAAGCTCCTCAGCCTCCTTCTTCTTCTTTCTATTGGCCTCTTTGAATCTCTCCAAAGTGACCCTTTTCTTCTTCAGCTCGTTGGAAACTGCCTTTGCTTGAGGAAAAGTATGAGTAAAAGTCATCACACTCTGCAATATTAAAAGATTAGATGCGAGCATAAATTATTGTTCAGACATACAAAAAAAGAAAACGTGCTTACCGATAATGCATCTGAGATGGCCCGACCAAAGGCTTGGTCCACAGAGACTTCCTCGAGAGCCGCAAAGGCTTCAAAACTTAGACGTTGCTGAGAGAGCTGGAGCGTACGGGTGCAGATCACCTCAGCAGATGCCTTGAGGCGTTGAACTATATCAAGAGAAGTGTCGGGGTTGACCGCCGAAGCAACTGGGGAGCTACTTGTAGGAGGAGGAGTTTGGTCTGTTAGAGGAGTCTGGCTAGTAGGAGGAGGGATAGTCTCTAATTGAGGAATGTCTTGACTGAGCTATTTTGTTGCAGGCTCTTTGCTCGAACCAGCTCCAGCAGTGGTCATTCTCTTTGGGGCCTTCTTGGTCGAGGCAAGAAGAGAGGCCGAGATGTACAAGTCAAAAGTCTCAGAATCTGACATGGCTACGAATAATTGCAGATGTGTTAGGAAAATTCAATAAAGGTATAAAAGAAACTAGAGTAAAACAATTAGAAAAAAGATGGTACTCTTATTGTAACACCTTGGATAGCCAAGATCGTTACACTGTGTACTTATAAAAGTGCAGGACTTGCTAATCAAGTCAATAATTTGAAAACGTGTCACTAAACATGTGAAAGCTAAGGTTAAAAAGGTTTTGGTCTCAAAAGACTCATTTCATATATATAAACTATGGTAACATGGGATCCCATACAAAAACGCAGTTAAAGAAAGTTTACAGACTCCCAAAAGTACATGAGTAACTATTAGCCATACTAAGGCAAAATAGACAGTCTTCAGGTTCCATGTCCTTGCCTAGACCTCAACCGTGGCGGCCGAGCACCTGGTTATGTACATTCTGCTCGCCGAGCTCTCCAGTCAGGGCTGATCCAACTTGCCCTTGCCTTTACCTGCACCACGTAGCACCCGTGAGCCAAGGCCCATCAAGAAAACATCATAGATAACTCAAACAATGATAACAGACAAACAGTTCAGTAAGCATGTACTCTCATCAGATATTCAGCATATACAACCCAATACAAGATACATTCTATCACATACACTGTTCATGTCACATAATATTCAGGGTCGACGACTTAGGGCGCACCCTCTGTTTAACCCACTGACTCTGGCCCGCTTAAACCAAGCTCAGTGCATAATAAGCTGTCCTCGGCTACCAGTGGCCGAGCCGCGCCCTGTGCGCTAGTGAGACCCTTGGCACCCTTAGGCCGTTGGTTCACTAAATGGCTTGCATGGCATAATACCATCTTTTCAAGCTTCTACAATAGGGAACCCTTAGTCCCGTCACATATATTCAACCAGGTGCAGTTTTCTTACCTTTAGTCTGGGCGGTTATAGAATTACAAGCAACGCCCCTCAAGCACGATTCGTTCCCGAGCCTAAGCCTTTATCACCTAGCCACAACCAAAGTATAGGGTTTCATAAATACTCAAATATAGGTTCCAGTTATAAAACTAACTCTCGGGATATCAAATTCCACCAAGCACAGTGGTGAAACCAAACCCGAGCACACAAGACCACTCTCCCATGCTTAAAACCCTCAAAATCTCAAGTGTGCAACCAAGGGCTGCGGCCCCCAAAGCCTAGCCGCGGCCCTTCCCCAAAATAGAGCCTACTCCCTCACTGAACCACACATGCGCCGCGACCCTTGCCTTGGGCGCCGCGGCGCTCCCCCTTGGCCGAGCCCCCTTGGCTTCTTTGCATGCTAGGGCCGCAGCGCTCTAGAACAGAGCCGCGGCCCTCCCCTTCGAACCCAGATTTTACACCATTTCAAAGCTCAAAACCTTACCTTAAACCATCCCATAACTTCCCAACTCTTGACCAATTAATTCCCAACCTCTTTAGCATGATCAAAACAACATAACTCTCAAGAAAACACAGCCTAACACACTCCAATCTCTTCCTTTCAATTTTTGAAACCCAAGTGCTAAAAACACACAAACCAGCCATCAAACTCAATTTAAAGCCTCTAACCAGGAGTTGAAACTTACCTTTGCTGTAGTATCACTTCACCAAGCTGTGACCAAGCTAAGCTCCCAAGTTTCCCCTCTTAATTCTGCCTTAGAACATCACAACTAAACTTGTTTCAGCACTTAACTAAAACCCAGCTAAAACTCATAATTCAACCACAGAAAGTAGAGTTAGATGCTTACCTTAATCCCTGTTTTAGTGCTTGATAAATCCCTGAGCTAGACCTCCAAATTCTCACCACCAAACTCAGAAATCCCAGCTAGTTTCCCTTAGTTTCCTTTGTGTTTCCTTAAGCGTGAGAGAGAGCCTAAGTGTTTAGTCGGTTGTTTATCTTCTAAAAGCTTCTCTATATCAAAATTATCTATTAAGTTAATCTCGAGGCTCGGGGTGTCGGAACCGTCCCCGATGCCAAAATGGTAAAATCCCCCATTATTCCCGCCTAAACATTCTAACCTCAAATATATCTCCATATATTTATTTCCATGTCTCGATAACCCAAATCACTATCCGCTATCTAAAAGTATCCCCGACTTCTCCAAAGTCATATCTTAAACCCCCATTGTGACTTTTCCCACTATCTGGCCTAGACTCGTCTTGAGTCGTGCTCAGCGAACCTGTCCACATAATAATGTGGTTCTCACATATATCACATTTCATATTACCACATAATATAATCAATTATCATATAAATATTATTAAACATATAATTACTCATTAAATCACAATTATTCCATTAATGCCCTCCTGGCACACTAATCAAGGCCCTTAAGCCTTATTAGCGAATTTGGGTCGTTACAACTATCCCCTCCTAATGAGAATTTCATCCTCGAAATTTACCTGAATAGTGATAACTCTACAAAATAGAGTTATTTTACCATATTTTATATGCTAATTATTGCTTAGTTCTTGAGTTTTTAATTAACTTATTAAGTTTTTATGTAATTTTTAATCTATTAGTCTTTTTGTAGTTTTCTAGATTTTTTTATGTTTTTATAGTTATTATATTGTAATATGTTGTAATTTAATTATTTAAATTATTGTTGTGTGTTTAGTGGTAAAAATAAATGCATATTTATTCAACTTAAGTGTCAAAACAAATTAAGTTTAAATTAATATTTTCTTTAAATTAATGAGATGTATTTGTATGTTGAAAATATTTATTTGAAGTTAATTTATACTATTTTATAGAAATTAATTTGCATTTTTTTGCATTTTTATTTAAAGGAAATCAATGATGGAAGTGGCATTTATGAAAAGAAGGCAAAGATATTGGCACAAGGCCATATACTCCATTCAGCCGGCCCAGCAACAAGGCCCAGGCGTGGCCTTCTTCAGCCTTCAAGCCGCTCCTCCAAGCTGCCTCTTCCATCTCCTCTCCAGGCGTACGGCTTCAGCCTTCATCAATCACCAAAGCATATGCATATATGCATCTGCCAGCATCTCAGCCCAACGTGGGCCTTCCTCCTTCAGCATCCCAACCAGGCCCGGCCCGCCTAGCTGCTCCCAGCTGCCTTTTTTCAGCAGTCCAAGCCCACGGCCTGCCTCCAAAAGCCCAGACGCCAGGCCCACGGTTCCCAGCCATCTGTCCCCAGCAGCCTCCAATGTCCCTGCCGTACAGCACCTCTTGAGCTCATAAAATTGCATTTTGTCCCCTATGACAAAAATGCCAACCTTTTACCCATTTTTTCTACACACTTTTTACCCCAAAATCATCATCACTCCTATAATTTACCCCTATTTACCATATTATTATTAATTTAATCAATTTACTTAATTTAAATTGATTATTTTAATAATCTCATTTTGGCTATAAATAAGGGTTTTGAAGACCATTTTGGGGTGCTTAATGTTTTTGGTTACCATCTTTTTCTCTCATTTTTCTCTCTACCATTCTATCTTCCATTTGGGTTTTTCAAGAGCATTTTGCAAGTATGTATGTCTTTTATTTTGTAATTTCTACTCTAGTTATGTGCTTCTAATCTTTTTCATAAGATTATTAAGATCATGATGAAGCAACTTGTAACTGGTAATATTTATGTTGTATGTTGATTTCCCTTGTAATACAACAAAGTTTATGGATTTTTCTTCTACATATATTTCTTTCATCTTAAATATCTTGTATTTTAGATTGTTAGAACATATTTACACTTTGTTCTTCATTAGTGCATAAACATAATATTCTTTGTGTAAGATGTGTCATTAAATTGTACACATCCATGCTTAGAACAAAAATATTATGTTTTGCCTTATAAATAATGTTCATTGATTTATTTGTTATTTCATTAGATTGATTTACACTAAATGCTTTGAAATTATAATTTTGAAAAGTGAAGAAAAATCCTATCTTTTTATAAGAAAATTGTGCTTAAAATTATAAATATTTTTGGAAAATGATAGTTTAAATTATTTTAACTATCACTAAAACTTGGGAATCAATATACTAATAAATATTATTAAACTTACATTTTGTGGATTCTAGTATCTTAATAATCTTTTCTTTTAACACTTATTTTCAACTCATTATTGGTTTATTTTCATTATCTTAAATAGCTTTATTTTTCAATATTTTATTTTATGTTCATAATATTAAAACTTATCAATATTTGGAACTAGGTTAGAATTTATTACTTTTGATTTAAAATAGTTTCATTTTCGATTTTAGACAACTCCTTTGGGTTCGACATCCTTGCTTACAATCACTATTCTATATGGACGATTCGTGTGCTTGCGATATATAAATTTTTAAACATACCCGTTTTGGGTCCATCAAATAGCTCGGGATACTCATCCCGCATCGCCGTCTCTAGCTCCCAGGTCGCTTCCTCGACCTTGCTATTCCTCCATAATACTTTCACTAACGAAATTGTCTTATTCCACAGAACTTTATCCTTCCGATCCAAAATTTGAACTGGTCTCTCCTCATAGGACAAGTCTGTCTGCAGCTCCAAGTCCTCATGCCTCAACACATGTGTAGTATCAGAAACATACTTCCGTAACATAGAGACGTGAAACACATTATGAACTCCTGATAAGGACGGTGACAAGGCCAGCTTGTAAGCCACCTGCCCAACCCTCTTTAGAATCTCAAAGGGTCCAACGAACCGAGGGCTCAGCTTGCCCTTCACTCCAAACCTCCTCACACCCCTCAACGGTGAAACTCACAGAAACACGTGGTCCCCAACCTGGAACTCCACGTTCCTACGCTTAGGATCAGCGTAGCTTTTCTGTCTGCTCTATGAGGCAAGCATTCTAGCTCGAATCTTTTCAATGGCCTCATTAGTCTTCTGAATCATATCTGGCCCCAAATATCTTCTCTCACCCATCTCATCCCAGTGAATAGGCGATCTGCACTTCCTTCCATATAACATCTCATAAGGAGCCACTCCAATCGTGGACTGATAACTGTTGTTATATGAAAACTCAATCAATGGAAGATACATACTCCACGAACCCTTGAAGTCAATCACACATGCCCTAAGCATGTCCTCCAATACCTGAATCATCCTCTCAGACTGTCCATCAGTCTGAGGATGAAAAGCTGTGCTAAACTTCAACTGAGTCCCCATGGCTCTCTGCAGAGCTCCCTAGAACTTAGAGGTAAAGATAGGGTCTCGATCGGATACAATAGACTTTGGAACCCCATGGAGACGAACTATCTCCTTCACATACAGCTCTGCATACTGTTCCACAGTATAAGTTGGCTTAACTGGTAGGAAATGAGCTGACTTAGTGTATCTATCCACTATCACCCACACCGAGTCATGAAGTCCAACTGTCCTGGGTAATCCTCCCACGAAATCCATCGTAATATCCTCCTACTTCCATTCTGGGATACCCAAAGGCTGCAGCAATCCCGCTGGTCGCTGATGCTCAGCCTTAACCTACTGACAGGTTAAACATCTAGATACATACTCAACTACATCATTTTTCATCCCGGGCCACCAGTATAATGTCCGCAGATCCTGATACATGTTCGTGGTACCCGGATGAAGTGAGTATGGCGTAGTGTGGGACTCATCCAATATCTCACGCCTAATCCCCTCATCTGCCGGAACACATATCCGTCCCTGATATCGGAGCAAACCTGTCTCCGAAATTGAATAGTCCTTAGCTGTCCCTGCTAAGGCATGCTGCCTACTATCCTGCAACTGCACATCCCCCAACTGACCTTCCTTGATCCGCTCCAGCAGGGTCGACTGCAAAGTGATATTGGCTAACTGGCCCACCACCAGTTCTATCTTTGCCCTAACCATCTCATCAGCCAATTCTCTCGAGATCTGGGTAGAACTATACAACTGTCCTGGGCCCCTCCGGCTCAATGCATCTGCCACCACGTTGGCTTTCCCAGGATGGTAAATGATATCACAGTCATAATCCTTAACCAACTCTAACCAACGTCTCTGTCTCATATTCAGATCCTTCTGCGTGAAGAAATACTTCAGACTCTTATGATCAGTGTAGATCTTGCACTTCTCTCCATACAGATAATGACGCCACACCTTCAGTGCAAACACAACTGCCGCTAACTCCAAATCATGAGTCGGATACCTTTGCTCATACTCCTTCAGCTGTCGAGACGCATAGGCTATAACTTTCTCATTATGCATTAGCATACATCCTAAACCCAACCTCGATGCGTCACAGTAGACCACGAACTTTCCTTCCTCCGAAGGAAGACTCAACACAGGCGTAGAGATAAGTCGTCGCTTCAATTCTTGAAAGCTGTTCTCACACTTCTCTGACCAGACGAACTTCTGATTCTTTCTTGTCAACTCTGTCATTGGCGAAGAAATCTTCGAGAACCCCTCAACAAACCGCCTGTAGTAACCAGCCAACCCAAGGAAACTCCGCACCTCCGAGGCATTCCTCGGCCTCGGCCAATCCCTAACTGCTTCTACCTTGGACGGATCCACCTTAATCCTTTCTGCCCCAACTATATGTCCAAGAAAGGTCACCACCGGTAGCCAGAACTCACACTTCTTAAACTTGGCGTACAACTGATGCTCCCTTAATCTATGTAAAACCTGTCGAAGATGCTGCTCATGCTCCGCCTCTGAACTGGAGTATACCAAAATGTCGTCGATGAAGACAATAACGAACTGGTCCAAAAAGTCCTTGAACACCCTGTTCATCAGATCCATAAAAGCTGCTGGGGCATTGGTCAAACCAAAAGACATGACCAAGAACTCATAATGCCCATAATGCGTCCGGAAAGCCGTCTTTGGTATATCCTCATCCTTGATCCTCAGCTGGTGATAACCAGATCGAAGATCAATTTTTGAGAACACCGTCTTACCTTGCAGCTGATCGAACAAGTCATCAATCCTTGGCAGAGGATACTTATTCTTAATAGTCAACTTGTTCAATTCTCTGTAATCGATGCACATCCTCAAGGTCCCGTCCTTCTTCTTAACAAACAACACCGGAGCGCCCCATGGAGAGTAGCTAGGCCTGATAAACCCCGGTATCCAGGAGTTCCTGCAACTGCATCTTCAACTCTTTCAGTTCTGCTGGTGCCATCCTGTATGGTGTCCTAGATACTGGTTCTGTCCCCGGTGCCAACTTAATCTCAAATTGTATCTCCCTACGCGGCGACAACCCTGGCAAATCCTTAGGGAAGACATCCAAAAACTCGCTCACCAATCTAGTCTCTCCCGGCCCTGCCGGCATAACTCTGGTGGTATCCACCACACTAGCCAGAAAACCTACGCATCCCCCCTGCAACAGGTCTCTGGCTCTCAACGCTGAAATCATAGGTATGCGTGGTCCAGACACCGCACCCACAAAGACAAAAGGGTCCTCGCCCTCCGGCTCAAAAGTAACCATCTTCTTCCTACAATCAATCGTAGCCCCATACCTAGCCAGCCAATCCATTCCTAGAATCATATCAAAGTCTCCCAAATCTAATTCAATCAAATCCACCGAAAGTTCCCTACCATCAACCATCACTGGCAGTGCCCTAATCCACCTCCTAGAGACTACCAGCTCCCCTGTAGGCAACAAATTCCCAAACCTCGCAGTCCAATACTCACTAGGTCTACACAGTCTATCAATCACTCTACTAGAAACAAAAGAATGTGTAGCACCAGAATCAATCAATACTGTAAAAGGAAAGCCAACACTAGAAAGCTAACCTGTCATTACTGAGGGACTAGCCTCAGCCTCCGCCTGAGTCAAGGTGAATACCTGAGCTGGGGTCAAGCTATCCACCTTTCCTGCTTAACCTTTCTTCACCGTTGGGCAGTCTTTTCTGAGATTCCCCACTGCCCCACAAACAAAACATGCCTTGGCCTTGCACTCACCTATATGGCGTCTTCTACACCTCGGAGAATGTAGTGGATCAATGTATATACATGAAGGTTAGTGGGAGCAGCTTCATTTGTCTAGTATTGTATGTGGATGACATTCTACTTGCATCCAATAATTCTGACTTATTATTTGAGACAAAACAACTATTGTTTAGCTACTTTGACATGAAGGATCTTGGTGAGGCCTCTTATGTGCTCGGGATTTAGATTCTTCGAGATAGAGCTAATGATATTCTTCGTTTATCTCAAAAGACTTACATTGATAGGATCTTAAAAAGATTCAATATGCATTCTTGTTCTCCTGGGAAGGCACCGATAGTGAAGGGTGATAAGTTCTCAAAGGCCCAATGTCCACAAAATGATAAAGAGAGAGATGAAATGAAGATTATTTCTTATGCGTCACTTGTAGGCAGCTTGATGTATGCTCAAGTATGCACACGCCCAGATATTGCTTTTGTTGTTGGTGTGTTGGGTAGATACTTGAGTGATCCTGGACTTAGTCACTGGAAAGCGGCTAAGAAGGTCATGAGGTATCTTCAGGGTACCAAGGATCATATGTTGACTTGCCGGCGAGCTGACACTCTTGATATAGTTGGGTTCAGTGATGTTGATTATGCAGGATGCGTAGATGATAAAAAGTCCACTTCAGACTACATCTATATGATGGCTGGAGGAGCTATTTCGTGGAAAAGTGTCAAGCAGACTCTCACAACTTCCTCTACGAAGGAGGCAGAGTACATGGCATGTTATGAGGCTACTTGTCAAGCAATATGGTTGTGGAATTTCATTTCAGCATTGGGTGTTGTAGACTCCATTTCGAGGCCGCTGAAATTATATTGTGACAATTCTGCAGCTGTAGCTTTCTCTAAGAACACTCGAAGTACTTCTCGCTCAAAGCATATTGATATTAAGTACTATTTCGTTAAAGAGAAAGTTGCTGAATCCCTCATTACCATTGAGTACACGCCTACCGCTAGCATGTTGGCAGATCCACTTACAAAAGGCTTACCTATATGTGTGTTTGCAAAACACATTACCTGTATGGGATTACTAGGGGCCTAGATTACTGAGTTCAGTGGGATCTATTTTATGTATTGAACATGCTAGTATTTTGTGTGGAATGCTTATGACTTGTATTTATGAAACATGCATAATGATATTTGAAGTCACTTCTTATTATTGTTGTCATATATATGAATATATATATTGTTGTTTGACGAAGTGATAGGTACAAAAGAGACGAATGCGCATAGTTTCAAATTAATGTACCACATGCATGTTTGGTTTAATGATTGTTATTGTATTTGAATGTATTCAAGACCGAATCATAAATAATATATGTATCCTATCGATATGATATTATATATGATTTATTAGACTGTCTTTTAGTGATGGACAATATTATGGTGGTTTGATTATATTGTCCAAGTGGGAGAATGTTAGAATTTTATATGGACTAATATAATTACAAACATAATTCCATTATCACAACCATTTTCTAGAGTGCCTACGAATAGTTAAAGACCATAATGGGATGGTTAATATTAATCTAATTGCATTTGAGGCACATGGTAGCACTCTAAAGACTATAGGTTGGCTCATTAAACCATAGTGCGCCATATCTAATAATATAAGCCCAATAGGCCCAATATACCCCTTAGGGTAAGAAGGCATACGAGACATATATATAGAACATATATGTTGTTGGGTGAATATAAGCATGTGGTTTTGGTAAGGGTTGCTCTCCATAAGTTCTCTCTTGTATTGCGATTTTCTAATTTTGTTTGTGTAGATTGTGAGAGATTCAAAGATGAACATTGGAGACTCAATGTCAGGTATGTTTATCTCTATATATTCAATTCAATACCCTAAATAAAGTTTGATCTTCCAGCTTACATGAGCATGGTTTATTGTTATTGAAATCAGAATTGATAATGTTATAATGCTCATATGTTAGAAATATAAACACCATCAACCCCTCTTAACAGGCAAACATCATCAATAATTGAAAAATCACCAAGAATCCCAATTCTCTTCAAAACCTCAAGATTAAATAAAGAACATAAAAAAAATGGCTTACCTCTGTGATGAATTCGTATTCTACAGAATAATTGAACTCCCAAACAGTTGTTATTCCTCCCCTTGGTGTTCAAACTCTCCCAAATTTCTTCAGAAACAAGACTTGCTCCCCTTGGAATGAACCCAATACAAGTGTGAATAAGTGCCTAGGAAGAGAGAGAGAGAGAGAGAAAGGTGCCGAACGTGATAGGTAGCTGCACACCAATACTTAGCCAATATTCCCTACAAAATGGTCAAATGACCATTTTACCCCTAACCTTACAACCTCAAAATTACATCCCATGGTCATTTTAGTCCTTTGCCCAGAATCCCCACTAAACCTCAAATTCCCAATTTAAATACTCTAATCTCCCAAATACAAATATTTTCCCCCAATTATATCTTATTTGCCGATAATTCTCAAAATACACAAAATTACCAAAATACCTCATTAGCTCACCTTGAGCCGGATATAAATTCTCGTTATGACTTTTCTGCTAAATTGCTCAAAAGGATTGACTCATGCTGAATATCACGAATATATCCACATAATAATGTGGTTTAAAAAATATGTCATATAAAATTACAGTTATACCATCAACATGTCAGAATTATAAAAATGTTAATTTCTAACAAAAGCAGGTCTTTAAGCACATATAATACACATAAAAAATACTCACATAATTCACATATTCATATATATATATATATATATATATTTATAATCACATAATTTCTAATTATGCCCTCTAGACACGCTAATTAACATATGAGATATTTGCGGCGAAAATACCTAAGTTTTGCAAATTATGACACTTAAATACCTAACTCTTTTTTTTTGTAGCTAAAATACCTAACGTTACACTTTCTTGGCACCCGTTGGTACCTCACCGTTATCTAACAGGTCAGCGCCTACGTGACAATTTCTGATTGGTCCACGTTATTAATAATTGAATTTCTATTTAAAAATTCATTTAAATATTTAAAAATTAAATAAAACTCATTAAAAATCTAATAAAAAATTAAAATTTTATTTAAAAATCACACTTTAATTAAATTAAAATTAAAAATCATTATTCAAAATACCTAAAACTAAAAATCTAATTAAAATAAATACATTTTTTCTCTTTCTCTCTCCCGATTCTTCATCTTCATCGTTCTTCCTCTTCTTCTTTTTTCTGGGTTGCTGGGTTGGAGAAGATGGATGTCGAGGCTGGGATTGCTTGGACCGAAGGATGACAAAGAGCACAAATTTGGGTCTGCTTGGATGGAGCTCAACAGTCGGCATCTAGGCTGAAGAAGATGGATCTGCGATGCTGACGGGGATAGCTTCAGACGGAACTCCGACCACCCTGAGCATGGAATGGTTGGGACTGATGGGTCTTCGTGCGCCTCTTCGACATGGGGCTGAGATGGAGACTGAGAAGTGGCCGTGGTTGGGCTCCAGTTATTGAGGCAGGCTTGGCATCTCCCGATGCTACATCTTCTGTTCAACAGGGCAAATCTTCAAGGGTGGCTTCAGTGCGAATCTTCGCGACAGAGGTATGGATGCGAACTTGGCTTCTCCGAAATCTGGGGCTTCGTCGAGACAGAGGCGTGGATGGCTTCGCGACTGGGTTGCTTCGAAATTGTGGATTTCTTCATATTTGGGTAATGTTTGATTGATTTTGTAATGTTGTTTGTACAGATTTTGAGATTAGTTTTGATTGAATGTTTGAATATTTGTATGAATTTGAATTGTTTGAAAGTTTATATGGATTTTGAATTTTGTTTTGATTATGAGATTGGATTGAAATGTTAATTTTTTTATGATCTGGGAATACATACTTTGTAATTGTTCTTAAGTATGGGTTAGCTTGGATCTTGTAAATCTAGGTTTGTAAATCTGGGTTTTAGATCTTATCGGCTTGGGTTTGCAAATCTTGGAAACAATGTCTTATTTAGTTCTTAATATTTTTAAATTTGTTTTAATTTTGATAATGCTTTAATTTTAATTAGTTATTAATCAGATTTTTGTTTTATTTTTAATAAGATTTTTATTTTTACGGACTTTAATTAATAATATTTAATTTTAATTTAATTAAAAAATGAATTTTAAATTATTTAAAAGTTTTTATTAGATTTTTATTTAATTTTTAAATATAGAAATGATTTTTTTAATTAAAAAATGAAAAATAGACACTTAGACCAATCAGAAGCCACCACGCAGGCGCTTTCCTGACACTTAATGACCAGGTACCTATGGATGCCAAGAAAGTGTAACGTTAGGTATTTTAACCGCAAAAAAAAAAGAGTTAGGTATTTAAGTGTCATAATATGTAAAACTTAGGTATTTTCGTCGCAAATATCCCTTAACATATTAACCCTTATTAGAAGTTTTAGAACGCTACAATAGAGTTTAAAAAGTAATTTGTCAAAATACATAGTTCAAATATATAATGAGACAAGACACAAGATAAAAAATATATATAAACCCTAATATAATAATAAATAAAATAGAGTTTAAAAAGTAATTTATCAAAATACATAGTTCAAACATATAATGAGACAAGGCGCAAGATTAAAAAAAAATATAAACCCTAATATAATAATAAATAAATAAAATGATATAGCCTAGCATATACTATTTTCTTTTTCTTTCATACAAAAAAAAATGTAAAGCACGTGTTTAACTAAAAAAAATAATAAATAAAAAAAATTAAAATGGGTTACAACTACTATTTAGGCTAGGCCTACCCTCATATAATAACGTGAAAACCATGTGTTAAAGTAGATTCTTTTGCCACGTCACATCATTATCTTCTATATTTTGGTTTTATTTGTAATTTGAGATATGCTTCACTTGCCAAAAAATAAAAATAAAAAAAATACACCGTAAAGTATCTGATGTTGTTATACTTAACCATTGGATGATTTTTCCATTTTTTTCTACCTTAAATAAATATAATTAATTAAAAAAATATGTCTTGTGTATAAAAAATTAGTATATAGTTTGAATATACCTACCAATACTATTTGGAGTCATTTGGTAAGAACTTGTAAACAATATTTGGTTGTGTATGAGAATATTTAGTTAGATTTCTCTTAATTGAATTACATTGTTTATTTAAACACAATAATTTTATACATTATTTTGAAAAAATAATTATATGTGGGATTCACCAATTATAATTAATGAGAGTATTTCAAACTCACCATTTTGGAAAGAGTAAAGATTGTCCTGAATAATCTTATTTCTACTATCTTAACATTTTAGGGCTTAAAAAAATGAAATTTTTATATCAAACATGAAATATTAAAGATTATTATTCCCATTCCCAAAACAACTCCTTAAATCTATTTATATAGTTGGCAATTATTTAGTATTATTGTTCAACATTGTATACAATGCAAATGCTATAATATGTTTTACACATTAAATTAGAGTACTTCTCCATTTTTTTTATTTGTATTTTTTGTTGTAAGTATTATGGGCACAAAAAATGTAACAAATTGATCAAATTTGACACTAAATTCATTTTCTTACTCTAATGTACAGATCTCTTTGAAAATAGAGAAAGAAAAAACATCTTCTCATCATGTATTTATGTGCAAACAAAATATTTATAAATTGGTTCATAAATATAATTAAATATGGAAGTTTCTCATGAAGTGGGCCTATCTTGTATTTTAATAAATCTTTGTTTACTAACTTTTAATTTAATATAATGTGAAAGGAGGTTTATAATTAAACTGTGTAGGCTATTCACCCAATACAAACGAAAGTCAAACATTTAGTAAATGCTCAATTATGATGTTTAGCTGATGCCAAAAACTTTTCTTTCTTTTCTTTTAAATATATATAGAGGACAATTCTCATAAAGAGACTTTATTTTAAGTATTTTCGATCCGTGAATAGTTTTCGGTGTAATTTTTTTTATGATTGTGTATATTGTAGCTATTTAGAGTATTCTGCAAATTTTTAGATTATATCAAATAATTTACAGTACCGAAAATTAAATTCAAACATATTATTGCGTGTGTGACTAAGTTTTTAGGTCAGAGTATATCACACATTAACATATATTGTGAGTGCTGATCCACTAACTTTTATATTTTAGGTCTGCTCCAGGTGTTTTATTGAGGATTTTTTGAAGCTAGTCATGACTTTCTGGGCAGTTTGAAATAGGAATAACAAGAAATATGCTTCTTTTCTTTGCTTCTACATTATCATAATAATGTTACTCTTAAGTTGAGGAAGAAGACAAGGTGGGAGGCACCAAATGAGGGGTTCTTACTTGTGAATTGTGATGCCCTTCTAACCACGGTCTCCTTTGAATGCGACATTGGAGTGTCATTATTCTCGATTATAAATGATAGGGGTGTGCTGATTTTGTCTGATCCAATTAGAACCAAATATAATCGATCGCCAAAATTTAAATATCTAATTATAAATGAATCAGATCAAACATAATTTTTTAAAATTCAAATTGAATCAATTGGTTGTTGGATGTGCGCAGAAATCCAATACAACAGACCAAACTGTTTCAATTACATTTATATATAATTTTAAAATATATTTATTTAATTTTATTACCCCGAGTGTGCCCCTCCACACATAGGAGTATTAAAAAACCTTAAATCCCTAACCATATATCACTTTTTTTTCTCTTTAATTATGATTTATTATTATAATTGATGTTGGACTCCTATAAATTATTATGATTTATGCTTGAATTTGTATTGTTTTGTATCATTGTGAACTAATTAGTGTCTTTATTTATATTATTTTAAAAGGTAGGTAACCATTTGGTACCTTGTGTTTTTGCAAAGTATCATTTTGATACCTTCTGTTTTCAATAATGCTCATATGGTACCCTGTATTTTAAAATCATATATATTTGGTACCCTAAACTCAAATTTAATTAATAAAATTTTACCAATTTAATCAAACTGCTGTCAATTATATAAGTTCCAAGTTTAAATTTAATTACTTAATTCATATAACTGATGACAGTTTGATCATATTGACAAAATTTTATTTATTAAATCTGAGTCTAAGGTATCAAATATGTATAATTTTAAAATACAAGGTACTATATGAACATTATTGAAAACATAGGGTACCAAAATAATACTTTACAAAAATATAAGGTACAAAATGAGTAAATTCCCTATTTTAAATCATTTGGATTTTGGATGAGTAGTTAGTATTTTTATAATTGAAGTATATTATATAAGTTAGGTTTAAAGTTGATTTTTTAAAAAATAAAAAATAATTTTTTTGCCTAAATAAAGGTTCTAAAATAATAGTTGAACTCAATCCAACTAATAGTTAAACAGATGATACATCCAATGGATATATTGTATTAGATTAAATCAGTTGTAAAAATCAATATCTAATTAATAATTAAATTAAATCAAATAGACTTAAAACTATTAGATGTGAATCGATGAACACCCGTGATGAAGGCTGTGTTGTGGCAGCTGAAGTTGTTTTCAAACCGTGCATTTTCTCAGTGGAAATGGCCGAGGCTTTGGCGGTCAAGCATGGCCTGAAGCTGGATAGAAAAGTTGGAATCATACCTTTCTCTTTGAGGTCTTATAGTGCTATGGTGATTGTTTTTTTTTAGTTGATAATGATACTAAACATGTGGATTAGGAATGATCGTTGAAGATATCGAGGGCTCTGCTAGTTTTAGTTTGTGTTCTTTTTCTTTCTTTCTTTCTTTTAGAGAAGCTAATATGACTACTTATGACATTTGTAAATTTGCCTTGAAAAACTTGTTTATAGTTCTTGGGTGGGGAAGTTCCCTTGTGTGGAGAACCTATCCTTGTTTAGTGTTGCTTTGCAACGAAGTTTTTCTATTTTTTTTTTTGGCATTTACTCATTTGGTACCCTATATGTTTGCAAAGTATCATTTTGGTACCTTCTGTTTTCAATAATGCTCATATGGTACTCTACATTTTAAAATTATACATATTTGATACCCTAAACTCATATTTTATAGATAAAATTTTGTCAATATTATCAAACTATCATTAGTTATATGTAATTAAGTAATTAAATTTAAATTTAGACCTTATATAATTAATTAAATTGATAAAATTTAATTAATTAAATTTGAGTTTAGGGTACCATATATGTATGATTTTAAAATATATGATACAAAATATGTACGATTTCAAAATACTGGGTACTAAATGAATATTATTATAAATACATGGTACCAAAATGATACTTTACAAAAATACAGAGTACCAAATGCTTACCTACCTTTTTATTTTATAAAAAAAGTAAGCATACTCCAACATATTTTTTTCCCTTAAAAATTAATTATCTAATTCTTAAAAATCATATTCATTAATAGAGCCAAAAAAAATTCATCATCAAGAAAATTAGGTGATATAAAAGTAAGTTATTGTATCTATTTAATTTTTATATATAAATTTATATATGAGATTGTATTAAATATTTGTTTAGCTTAATTATTTATTTTACCAAGAAAGATTTAATTTTATTATTTTAAAAGAATATGTACATTTTTCAAAAAGACAAAGTATGGATAGTGCAATTACAAATAAATATATATTTAAATTTAAGAGATATAATAAATATAATTTGGACTGTTTATATAAATGTATAGAAAGTGAATACAGCTTTCTCATTGGTCCTATAGACCAAATCATACTCTTTAATTAATTTGACTTTTTTGTCCAAGACACCTTCGACACTTTAAAAATATTAATATATATAGGGAATTCTCTTATATGAGTTTTACTTTAAGCCCTAGCGATAGGACTCTCAGTGTTTACAACCCATGAACAGTTTTTAGCGTGATTTTTTTATGACCGTGTATATTGTAGCTATTTAGAGCATCCTGCAAATTTTCAGAAAATTCCGAATAGTTTACAGTATCGAAAACTAGGTTCAAACATGTTGCACCCGTGACTAATTTTTTTTATGCGCGTGGAAAACAACATGTTTGAACCTAGTTTTTGGTAATGTAAACTATTCGGAATTTTCTGAAAATTTGCAGAATGCTCTAAATAGTTACAATATACACGGTCATAAAAAAAAGTCGCGCCGAAAACTGTTCACGGGTTGAGAAACACTAAAAGCCATACCGGTAGGACTTAAAGTGAAGCCCCTATAGAAGAATTGTCCTAAATTATCTTATAAGGGCTTCACTTTAAGCCCTACCGGTAGGACTCTCAGTGTTTACAACTCGTGAATAGTTTTCAGCGCGATTTTTTTTATGACTGTGTATATTGTAGCTATTTAGAGCATCCTGCAAATTTTCAGAAAATTCTGAATAGTTTATAGTACCGAAAACTTGGTTCAAATATGTTGTTGCACGCGTGACTAATTTTTTTTATGCGCGGAATTTTCTGAAAATTTGCAGGATGCTCTAAATAGCTACAATATACACGATCATAAAATAAAATCGCGCCGAAAACTGTTCACGGGTTGAGAACACTGAGAGCCCTATCGGTAGGACTTAAAATAAAGTCACTATAAGAGAATTCCCCTATATATATATTTATATGATTTTCAATGCACCCCAAAAAAGGCATTTTGGTGCACCTAGTGGATGTTTTTGCTTCGTGAAATATTTTCAGTGATTTTTTAATAATAGTGTATATTATAGTTATTTAGAGTACTTTGCCATAAATTATTGGAACTTTATTTTTTATAATATAAATTGTTTGAAATATCTCAAAAATTTACAAGATCCTCTAAATAACTACAATACATACGACCATAAAGAAATTATACTAAAAATACTTCTTGAGCAAAAAACTAGATAAAAATGCAACGGTGTACCTCTTTTTGGGGTGTACCGTATAACTGCCTATATATATATATTATAACTATATAATTTTGGATCTTGGTGGAAGTTTCAAATTGAAGTACACAACTAAATAGTTTAGTTGACTAGGATGGCAATTTAGTGACAAAGAAAATAAAAGTAAATGTCAAAATATACATGGGATGGGATGGGATGGGATGGGATGGGATTGAATTCAAGAATAGAATAACATTCTACAATTGATTAAAAGCTCCATATAAATAGTTAATTAATTGAACTCGACAATTCCATGAAAATGATTCCTCAACAAGTAAATTTATATGGCGTAATTGACTTTGTATATTTGATATAATTTTGGAAAATTTTAAGTTTGTGGAATACAAAACTAACTTATTAAGATTTTTAAGTTTTAAAATGAAATTCAAATTCAATCTCAATAAATTTATAGAAAATTAAACACCTATATTTACTCTAATTCCATTTTCCACACACTATTCAATTCAATGATCACAACAACATGATCAAATTCAACTCAAAATTAGGTAAAAAAAAATTATAGTTAAAAGAACTAACCAAACAAAAGCCAAAGATAAACTTCTCATCAAAAAGTCAAGACCCTCAACCTCAAGGAAGCTACAAACTTCCAAGATTCCAAAAAGTCTGAAATATGAAATTACTAAAATACCCCTGAGTTAAAAAAATTCTTACATTTCTGTCCTTCCCTCCTCTTGCAATGAGAGAGAGGTGGTTTCTCTCACCTTTCAAAGTCACCATTTAAGACCCAAACAAAAACAAAACAAAGCCAAACAGAAACACATGCGTGATCAATAAGCCATTTTTCCTTTCTTTCTTCACTTCAATCTCTTCACATTTCACACGCGCACGCACAAAGTTCCAATCTTTCGTTTCATTTCCAAACCCTAGATCTTAATCACTCGCCCCATCTTTACGGCACCATTCAAGTCCTCCTTCCTTTCTTTCCCTACTACTACTCAACTCAACACTCACATAGCCCTCCCTAACTTCCCCACCCCTACTACCCATTTTTGTCCAGATCTGCTTAATTCTCACTGATAATTCTCCTAAACCCACTTCCAATTTCTTGTCCCAGCTCCTTGATTCTCATCAATTTGGCTAATTTTCGTCGGATCGGTACATAATTTGAATAATTTAAAACAAACCCATTACGTTTTTTTTCATTGTTTCACTGAATTTTGCATTATTTATCATCTGGGCACTCGTAATTTCGACGAATATTTTGGTATTTAAGCTGAATTTTGCTAGATTTGGTGTTAAATTTTCTGGGATACGCTTGAATTTTTGTTTAATTGGATCTGAGGAAAGAACGTGAATGCTCCCTTGAGTATGCTTTATTATAGTTCTAGTTGGTAGTAGTAAAATTCTTTTTCCGGTCACTGGTTTCTCATGGCAATGCCATCGGGAAATGTGATGCTATCGGACAAAATGCAGTTTCCGAGCGGCGCTAGCGCCGGCACCGGTGGTGCCGAGATCCACAGGCAGTGGTTTCCGGACGAGCGTGATGGGTTTATCTCCTGGTTACGTGGGGAGTTCGCAGCGGCCAACGCGATGATCGACTCCCTTTGTCACCATTTGCGAGCCGTGGGAGAGCCTGGGGAATACGACGTCGTTATCGGGTGCATTCAGCAGAGGCGGTGTAATTGGAACCCGGTGCTTCATATGCAGCAATACTTCTCGGTGGCGGAGGTGATGTACGCGCTTCAGCAGGTGGCGTGGAGGAAGCAGCAGAGGCACTTTGATCCGGTGAAAATGGGGACGAAGAGATCAGCTACAGGTACTGGTACAGGGTTTAAGCATGGAGTCCATAGGAATGATGCTGTTAAAGATGGACATAATTCGACCGTAGAATATAATAATTCCTTTGATGGGAATTCTTCGAGTAATTTGGGTGAGCGAGTGACGTCGAGTGAAGAAGTAAAGTCTGGAAATGAAACTGAGAATTTGGATGAGAACGAGAAGGCTTTAGCGCCTGCTGCTGAGGATAAAAAAGGTAACTTTATTTTGGTTTCGATAATATTATATCTGTTATTATCATCCTATTTGGAGATTATCTTGTTTTATTATTAGATTTTGTTTTCTCTTTTCCTTTTGGGAAAGTAAAGTTTTTTATTTTTATTTTTAAGATTAGATATAATATGGTTATTGCGTTATGCAAAAGCTTGCTTAATGATTACGCTATCTTATCCATTCTTGTGAGCTGGTAAGAAAAGTTGCTTAAATGATTTTGAGAGCTGGATTTGGACCAATAAGGAAGGTGAAAAGTAATTAACAACCCTTTGAAGAAATGTAATTAGTTTCGACTGGAAAATATGGTTGATAAAGTTTGAAGGATAAGTTATCTCGGTCTTGACAATTTTTGCCTTGTATTTGCCACAAATTCTGTTCTTAAGAGATTTTTTTTTCACATTAAATTACTTTAGCAGATTCTTCTTTAATTTTACGAAGATGGAAAGTCCAAAGCTGAATATATTAGATTTTTCTCGTGACATTTTGTCCTTGATTGATAAAAAAAACAGAGGCATGAAATGCTGGATTTTCTATCTCTGCCTGGGCTGAAAAAACTTGTTTGTTATAAAAAAACTTGTCTATTTTTATTTATTAGTATGCACCTAAAATTTAGAAAGAAGCATTTTTGCAACTGCCAAGGATAAGATACAGATGATAACTGTCCTCTTTTATTAATACAAATATTTTTCATATCAAAATAAAAAGAAAATGTATGCAACTAAATGTATGCAATGAAATCACGTTGGTTGGGATATTGATAATTAATTTTGGTTTCTTTGGCAAAAGAATCTGTAACAAAGAATCATGAAGATTGCACCTTAAAAAGTTCTGGGAATTCTGAAGGAGCCATATCTGGAAATTCAGAATCAGATGTTGTTATAGATAATGGATGCACCTCAAGTTCTAAAGGTAAATATTTTATCTTTTTATGTTATAGTTGATTTGTTTCTGTGTGGCACAGTTAAAGAAATCAGGATCTGTGTCCCAATTGGATACCTGGTAGCTAATTATATTGGGTCTTTAACTTTTATTCTTCATGATATGTCTTTAAGTGATGCAAGAGGGTATGTGATCATTTTATTTCTCAGATGACCCACCCCACACTCTTTCATATATATGAAATTTTTTGGGTAGTGATGGTTTTTAATCATGTATGGATATGTTGTAACTCTATTTTTTTTCACATGTATAATGTTACATATTTTGTTTAATTTTCAACACTTGTTTGATCAGATATTGCAACTGATTTCTAGAATTTTTATATTTTGATCCTCATTTAATGAATCACTCCTCAACTGAGGGACAAAATGCTATTCAATTTTATTCTGATCTTACTGTGTTTTTTAACTTATTCTATTCTTTGATCATTACAGAAAATGATTCACATTCCATCCCAAACCAGAATGAGAATTCAAGTCTTACTAATCCTCCAAAAACCTTTTTTGGTAATGAGATGTTCGACGGAAAGATGGTAGTATTCTATTTGTTTTTTTGATAAAAAGTATTTTATTTAACAACTCAATGCTTATTCTTTGTCTTGAAACTGCAATTTGATTTTTTTAGTATTTATTTAAAAAAATTAGGATAATTTGTGTCTTCTACTTATGTTCTGAAATTTGGTTATTTGTTTTCTAGGTAAATCTGGTTGAAGGACTGAAATTGTATGAAGATTTCTATCCCAACAATGAAGTGCCGAAACTCATTTCATTGGCAAATGATCTGAGGGCTGCTGGAAAAAAAGGACATTTTCAAGGTACACTAATCTTTCTTTAGATGGGATTAAATAGTCGTTTCTTAGTTACATATTTCTAAATATTAATTTATATCTTGCATAAAATACTTTTTCTTGGAGATAGATATGACATAATGTTTGCATTTTATATTAGATATATTTACAAGGATTCAAATCCTGAACCACACACACTCATACAAGCAACGACTTCCCAGCCTCAAGTGGCATGTAGTGTTACAATTTCATTTCTGCTATCTGTTAGATTCTAGTTGTTAAGGTAGCAAGACATTGAAGTTGGTGCACATCTCTGTAACATTAGTGCTAGGGACATGACATCATCATTATTATTAATTATTGTGATTTGTGCATTTCATCTATTATATTCATAACAATAAATTTTACCTGGACATTTTTTTTTGCTGTTGTATCACATAAATTTTAAGAAATTTATTATGCATTTATTTTCTTTAGTTTCCTTCCCCCAAGAATTTCTTTAAATCCAAAGATAGGAAAGAAAAATCATTACGGAGCAATGAGAATTTGTGTGGGCTACAGGGCCTCAAACAAAGTCACAAAATAGTCATAAGTTGACCAGTATCATTATATTAACAGGGCCAACTTGTTTTTGGTCAGTCATAAGTTATTCAGTTCAGTGCTAAGTCATAGATTGTATTTGTAGGTTTTATGTTTGATCTATTGATCAGTAGGTTGGGGAGTTCCTCCCTATAACCGTTGCTTATGTTTTTCCACTCAATTGCCTGGAAGTATGTATTGTTGTATGTATTTATAAATGTTGTTAGTACATTATATTATACATATGTATTTCTGAGCCATTTGGATTAGTGATGTTGGATGTTATTCTCGTTATTGTTTCTCATTCTTAATTTTTTAAGTTGTACGTTGTGGATACCAAGAGCAATAATATCCATATATCATTTTATTCTCCATGCAATATTTATGACGTTGGCTGGTATGATTTAGTTTAAGATACCTGTTCTTTAGAAGTCTAAGATGATGCTCATTATTTTTGTTGTGTCTATATCGGGTATATTCATATTATTTATTCATTTTATTTATCATTTGACTTTTATTAATTAATTTAATTTATATTAAACACACACAAAAACCATATGTATGCCATTTTACAGTACCCCACCTGTATTTGTTTCCAAGGAAAAAAATGTTAAATGCCATGTTTATTATGTTGCATAAGCTCATGTTTGCCTTGGTGATGTTCCTGACGGGAGACTTAGATCCTTACCATGCATGAAACTTCTTTTATACTTTTGGTAACCTAGTATGAAGACATTATAGTTGATGACCTAATGCAAATGAATTTTGTTTTCTCGTATACAAATGCAATTATAAACTTCCTTGTTATGGAAAACAGGTCAGATATATGTTGCCCTAAAGAGGCCCATGAAGGGACATGGAAGAGAAATGATTCAATTGGGTCTTCCCATTGCAGATGCTCCATTTGAAGATGAAATCCATGCAGGGACCTCAAAAGGTACGTCTCATTTGTTCCTCAGAATCAAATGTTTTTCTTTGGCAATGTTAAAAATCATTGTCTTATCCTTTTCTCAACCCCTTGTTGCATTTTCCTTTTTTTAAACATTGCAGAACGGCGAATAGAACCTTTTCATCCCTTGCTGCAGGATGTTATTGAGCGCTTACTGAGCATGCAAGTTACAACTGTGAAGCCAGATTCTTGCATTATTGATTTCTTTAACGAGGTTGGTTATTGTGAGATTTGTCATTTGTATTGATGCTTTTTGAGAAGCATGTAGTGTGTGCTAAGCAAGTGTAATTTTGTTGGTTGACGATCATGAAGGGTGATCACTCACAGCCTCACACATGGCCACCTTGGTTTGGAAGGCCTATTTGCGTTCTATTCTTGACAGAATGTGAGATGACTTTTGGGAGAGTAATAACAATAGAACATCCCGGGGATTATAAAGGCACACTTCGACTTTCTCTTAAACCTGGGTAAAGTTTTCATCCTCTCTTTCTACCTTATTATTTTAAACAGTTATTTAGAGCGTTATCCCCATTGTAGATTTATCACAGGTAAATTATGAGTTCTACAGTAGGGGCTTGTTTCGGAGAATTTATGTTGGACAAGTTATCAAGTACAGTTACAGAAGGTGTTGCATTGGTGAAACCATGATTCATAATTTTATAACAGCGTTTATGTTCTTTTATAGATGGCCAAGATTTACTTCTTGCAGACATCTTTTGTTTGTTGTTGGTTTTTAAATTCATTAGTAATTTTAGATCTTTGCTATAGACATGACACACTTTGTTTCCCTTCAACAATGCAGATCCCTCCTTTCGATGACAGGAAAGTCTGCAGATTTTGCGAAACATGCAATTCCTTCTATTCGCAAACAGCGCATAATTGTTACATTCACCAAGTCTCAACCAAAGAAATCCTTGCCAAATGATGGTCAGCGTATGCCTTCAACCGGGGTGGTTCCATCTTCTCATTGGGTTCCACCATCCAATAGATCTCCAAATCACATTCGCCATTCTGGTCCTAAGCACTATGCACCAGTTGCAACCACCGGTGTTTTGCCAGCACCAGCTATTCGTCCCCAAATACCACCTCCAAACAGTATGCAGCCGCTGTTTGTAACTGCTTCCATTGCACCAGCCATGCCTTTTCCTGCAACTGTTACCATTCCGCCTGGCACAAGTGGATGGGCAGCTGCTCCACCAAGGCATCCTCCACCTCGCTTGCCTGTTCCCGGCACTGGAGTTTTCCTCCCTCCATCGGGCTCTGGTAACTCATCAACCCCTCAACATGTACCGAGCAACGAAACAAACCATGCTGCTGAGACCGTTTCCCCACCAGAAAAAGAAAATGGAACAGGGAAACCGAGCCATGGTTCAGTTGCTTCTCCAAAGGGAAAAGTAGACGGAAAAACTCAGAAACGTGAATGCAACGGAAGCGTTGATGGGACTGAAAGTGAAAATTCAGGGACAAAGGAGGACAGTACAGAAATGAGCAAGTCGACTGCAGCAGTTTAGAGAGGGACATATGAATATATATATAGAGAGAGAGATAGAGAAAGAGTGAGGGAAAGAAAGAGAGATTGAGAGGATTAATTCTTGGAAGGAAATAGGCTGCGAAGTGCAATGAGTTGGAAGCAAATGTAAAGAGCGGCAACATTCAAGACTTTTGACATGAGATCATATGAACAAGAGGAATGGGGAGACTTTTTAGAGGGAACTTTGAGTTCTCGTTGAAATCCCTCGTCCTCTGTTCCTTTTTTTCTTTTTTTTTTTGGTTGTTCAATTATATCAACTCTTACTATAGGTCGAAAGCACAACCTTAATTTAATCTTTTTTCGCTCAGAAAATTTTATGATCTCCAATCCTTCTCCCCCATATGAATTTTTTCTCCTTCACTTTCACTGCTCTCTCTCTCTGCCCACTGCTAAAGAACGTTTATTTTGAGAGAAATATCCATGAACATGTGGAGCGTCATTGCATGGATCACCTTACGAGCATGAAAAAACTAGTGAAACATGTCATAAACGATGCTTCTCTTTTCTCTCTAGAACTTCAACGTTCAAAAGGCACCACTCTTTTCTTTCTCAAAGCCAATATTCGGAATTTACATTGGTGCTATTGTCCGTTGGTTTTCTATTGGCTAAGGTTGTGTCGGGGGCATCTGTTGGTGGCAACAACGACTCAAACTTAGTTGTTCATTTGGTTGCATTATAATTTTTTCTCATTGTTCCTCATTTTATTCTTAAGTGGAGATCTTGTGTTGTTATTCTTTCAATAATTTGATTCCATGTGAATTTTTTCGTGGCCACAATCATTTATTTACAAATTTGTTTTTTTATTCAATCTCGTCTTCATTGTTTTTTTTTTTTGGTTTTTAGCGGCGAAAATACTCAATGTTTTCGTAGTATTATACTTTTACACCTAATATTTTTTTTTTGATAGTGAATATACTTAAACCCGCTAAAAGCATCTCTCCGTTACTACCCACTTGTTAACACCGTTATTGGTGCTTATGTGGCATTGATGTGTCCTGACTGAAATAACATGTCATTGCCACATGTACAATATAAAATAAAAATTAATTTAAAATTGCAAATAATTATAAATTAAATAAATAAATAACCAAAATTAAAAAATAATTTCATAAAATAAAAATCAGTTTAAAATTATAATAAAAAAATGTCTTCACTTTCTTGCTATTTTCTCACACTTTCTCTTTAATTTTCTAGCTTACCAAACATTTCAACATACAAAAATCCTATATTCTCACACTTTTTCTCTCATTTTCTAGCTTACTAAACATATATTTTTTTTAAAAAAACTTGTAAAAAGAGAGAGTATAAACACAACTTCATACAAATCATTGATAAACAAATACCCAAATTCATACAAATGAGATCTAGAAGAAAAAAAATCAGATTTTCTTTTCTTCTCTCAAACTTTCTCAACATCCAAACACCCATAATAATTTGGGCAAGAGAAAAAGAAGAAAAATAAAAATGGGCTGATAAAATTTGGGCCTGAGAGAAGAAGAAGATGGGGAAAAAGAAAAATAATAAAAAAAAATAGGAGGGGGGAGGGGGCCTGCGAAAATCTGGGTGCAAGAGAAGAAAAAGAAAAAAAGGGGTTGGGGGGTGCGAAAATCTGGGCAAAGAAAGAGAAGAAGAAGAAGAAGAAATAAGAAGAAAGAGGAAGAAGAAAAAGAAAAAAAAAAGGGGGTTGGGGGGTGAGAAAATCTGGGCAAAGAAAGAGAAAAAAAAGGGTGGGGGATGAGAAAATTTGGGCAAAGAAAGAGAAAAAGAAAGAAGTAAAAGACAAAAGAAGAAATTATGGGCAAAGAAAGTGAAGAAAAAAAAAAGAAAAAGAAAAAGAAAAAAAAGGTGGTGGGGGTTGAGAAAATCTGGGCAAAGAAAGAGAGAAAGAAAGAAGAAGAATAAAAAGACAAAGAAAAAAGAAGAAAATCTAGGCAAAGAAAGAGAAGAAGAAGAAAATGTGGGGATTGGGGAAGACGTGGGGTAGTGGTTGTTTTTAATTTTTTAATTTTTATTTGATAGATTTTATAATTTATGAAAATAATTTGATTTTGATTATAAAAATATATATTTTTTAATTATTAAATATTATTTTATATTGTACACATGACAATGACACCTTATTTCGGTCAGGCCACGTCAATGCCACATAAGCACCATTAACAGTCTTAACAAGTGGGTAGTAACGGAGATACACTTTTAGGAGGTTTGGGTATATTCACCGCAAAAAAAAAAAAAAAAGATTGGGTGTAAAAGTGGAATACTGCGAAAACATTAAGTATTTTCGCCGCTAAAATCCTTTTTTTATTAGGAGCTCTCCTCTAAACAGGGAGGTGACTTCATTAAAATAGAGTAAAGTCTTACAAAAGGTGTCTGAACAAGGACTCCAAACAAACTGAAAAACCAAACAACAAAAGACCAAACAACCAGCAACTAACTAAAACAACAAACAATCACAAACAAAATAAACAATACCCCTGCTTGCATAGTACCATTTTCTTTAAAGGTCTCAACAGCCCAAGCACTATCACTCTTGAACACCACAGCATCCATAGACATCATAGCTGCTTATTTTGTAGCCAAAATGAAGCCTAAGCTATCACCAGATCTATTTGGATCACCTTATCTACCACTACTCGTACGATTTTGCCATTATTGTCACGGCACAATGCCACCAAGCTCCTTGATCCGTGATCACCACATCCGTAGAGAAGCAAATCCATCCTGGAGGAGGATGAACCCATCGTTGGCCATCCTCAATCAAATTCAAATTTCCCCATTCTTGCATGCGCTTGTTAAAAATCTCGCACAGCCTGTGAAACAGATTTGGCTGCTCTCCATTATTGATTCCATTTCTTCCCCTATATATTAAATCCACTAACACTGAAGCTCTTAACATGGACTCATTAGAGGATAAATTTGGTGGTCTGTTAGCGTTATTGGCTAGGAAATGGAACCATTCCTTCCATCCCGAAACACCAATACGATTTGCATTTAGGCCCCAATAGTTCAAAAACCAAAGCTTAGCACTAAAAGGACAGGACCAAAATAGATGGAAGGAATCTTCTGTGGCTTGGTTACAATGGATACACTATGCATCATTGATATGCATGAAGGAAGCCAATTTGGCTTTGCAAGGAAGAGCATGAGTCTATTTGAATCATTTTACGCAATACAAGGTTCAAAATGTAATTTTTCATAATACAAAATCCAAACAGGTAATTTTTCATATTAGTGCATTTCAGATAGTGTCCTAATACTGGTCTAGGGGACTCTATGCGACCCTCAAGGTCTCTTAGTGCAATTTCATAGTCTCTTATAAGTGAGGTCTAAATAATCCAATGCGACTCTCAGGGTCTCTTAGTGCGATTTTAGGGTCTCCTAGTGTCATTTCAAGGTCTCCTATAAGTGAGGTCTAAATATTCTGATGCGACCCTCAAGGTCTCTTAGTACGATTTCAGGGTCTCCTAGTGTAATTTCAGGGTCTCCTATATGTGAGGTCTAAATAATCCAATGCGACCCTCATGGTCTGTTAGTGCAATTTCTGGGCCTCTTGGTGTAATTTCAGGGTCTCATATAAATGAGGTCTAAATAATCCAATGCGACTCTCAAGGTCTCTCAGTGAGATTTTCAGGGTCTCCTAGAGTAATTTCAGGGTCTCCTATAAGTGAGGTCTAAATAATCCAATGCAATCGTCAGGGTCTCGTAGTGTAATTTTAGGGTCTCCAATAAGTGAGGTCTAAATAATTCAATGCGACCCTCATGGTCTCTTAGTGCAATTTCAAGGTCTCCTAGTGTAACTTCAAGGTCTCCTATAAGTGAGATCTAAATTATAAAAGTGATTTAATCAATCAATTATATTATAAAATATTATTATAATTAATTTAATCATTGAATCACATTATAAAAAGACATTTCATTAATAATTTGATCATTTAATAATATTGTATAAGTGATTTACTTATTGAATGTGATTTTATTGTTTATAAATAAACCAATTAGTATCACTATATAAGTACTTTCATCATTGAATTACATTATAAAAGTCCAATTATAGGACTTCTAATTAGACTATATAACTCCTACTATTATTAATAAAAAATTGAATTACAAGTCAATTCATCATTTATATACATTATATAAGCCTTTTTATTAGTAATTTGAGGGTCTCCAAGTACAATTTTAGGGTCTCTTAGTGCAATTTGAGAGTCTCTTATAAATTAGGTCTAAATGCTTCAATGTAATCCTTAGGATCTCTTAGTGCAATTTGAGGGTCTCTTATAAATGAGATGTAAATGCTTCAATGTAACCCCAGGGTCTCTTAGTGCTATTTTAGGGCCTCTTAGTGCAATTTGAAGGTCTCTTATAAATGAGGTGCAAATGCTTCAATGCGACCCTCAAGGTCTCTTAGTGCAATTTGAGGATCTCTTAGTGAAATTTGGAGGTCTCTTATAAATGAGGTGTAAATGCTTCAATGTGACCTTCATGGTCTCTTGGTGCAATTTGAGGGTCTCTTATAAATGGGGTGTAAATGTGTAATGCCCCAAATTTCCTAATAAGGTTTAGAACTTTGATTAGGAGGCCGGGAGGGCCATAATTGATTTATTATGGTATTTAATGATCATATGCGTGTTAATGTGAATTATATTATTACATGATGATAAATGCATGCATATGGGTGTATTTATAATTATAAGGGCATTTTGGTAATTTGGCCTGTTGAGGGCATATTTGTAAATTGGGTGCATATTGTAATTTGTGAATGAGATTTAATTATTATGGAGATATATTCGAGCTATTCGACATGAGACGGTCATATATAATGGATTAGCGGTTTTGTCATAACGGGGTCAATTTTGGGGTAATAGAAATGTTTATTTGGTGATAGATTGGGAATATTTGAGATCAGGGTGAAATTCTGGAAGTTTCGACTATAGTGTCCCTGGGGGTGTTTTCGGGACCCCGAGCACTAGGTTTTATTTAAGGTTACTTAAGCTTGAAGTAGCTTGACAGATAAGAACATACGTTAGAAACTTCTCGTTCTCTCTCAAAACAGTCTGTTTTACCGTTTGAGCCTTTTTGAGGAAATCTTGAGTTCTAGGAGTCGGAATCAAGCGAGGGTCGAGGCGTAGCGATCCTAGGAAAGATTAGAAGCTTCTTAACCGAAGGATTTGATGAGAAATAACCCAATCAAAGGTAATCTAAGTTTGAAGTTTTAAGTTTTTAAAGTTTCTAAGCTTAGAATTGGACTTTGTTAATTGTTGAGTTTTTGGTCGGTTTGAGCTTTGGGTTTTGAGGGTTTTGGAGTATTGGGAAGCTTGGGAACTTTGATTTGATGATTGGGGAATGTTTGGGTATGTTTTTGGAGGATTTGGAGTGCTTGAAACGCGTTTGGGAATGGCCCAGGGTTGGGGGCCGCGGCCCTGTTCTTGTGCGCCGCGGCCCTTGTTCGAAGAAGCAGGTGTCTGGAAGTGAGCCTTGCTGGGCGCCGCGGCCCTTGATGGAGGGCGCCGCGGCCCTTGCCTCAAAGAACCCTGGGGGCCGCGGCCCAAGGTGCTAGGGCCGCAGCCCTTGCCCTGTTTTCACCCCGTTTGCTCGTTTTGACCCCGGGAACTTAGCTATGGGCCTCGGGAGTGTCCCTACTACTTGGATTAGTTTGGATTGATCTCTTGGGGGCTAGATGTTGGTGTGAAACCTTTGATTATCATGTTATTGATGGTGTTTCATACTTGGTTATGATTAGGTGACTGCTAAGGGCTTAAAGGTTGATCGTTCTCAAGGATCGTTCTTATATTGGTACTAGCTCGAATCTGAGGTAAGAAAACTGCACCTTGTGTATATGTGACATGCATGGCTATTATGGATGCATGTTGGTTGGTTATTGAGCATGACATGCATGGCTATTATGATGCATGTTGATTGGCTATTGAGTATGACATGCATGGCTATGATTGATGCATGTTGGATGTTTAAATGTAAACATTGTTAGCATAATGAATGCTTGGCAAATCTTGCCCATTTGCATATGACTGTTGTTGAGGCATGCTGGATAATTAAGTGTGATGCATGTAATGCACGAGAAACATGTGATAGGGCATGCCATGAACGATGAATATGAGATTGGTCAGAGGTTGAGTCTCTGAGTTTGTGCATGATCATGACTGTGCTAGAAACTGTTTAGTAAGCATGCTGAATGCCCTATTCTTGGATAACTGGCATATGATACATATTGATAGCATTGCTTACTTGTGTATGGTACTGACTAACTAGTCAGATCGACAAAAGTGTTAGTATCAGCTGTGAAGCTGTGACTTACTTGTCAGGTTCGGCAGTGATACTGGACACAGGTCAGGAAGCGCTGACTTACTTATCAGAACGGCCTTAGCGTGAATCACGCAAGCCAACAGAGATTAGATCTAATCGATTACTAGCATTGAATGACTCAAGGAGCATTAATGCCTGACCGACCCTGAGGGTCGATGAATAAACAGAGCTTGAAGGCTAGTGGCTTACCTATCAGCCACTCTCTTGCTAGAAAACAGAGCTTGGAGGCTAGTGGCTTACCTAGCAGCCACTCTCCTGCTAGAAAAGAGAGCTTGGAGGCTAGTGGCTTATGTAACAACCACTCTCCCGCTAGAATCATGTGATGTGCACCCATTGGTTTGAAAGCTTTATATTCAGTGTGATTATAATGGTAATCATTTGATAATGTTTATGAAAAGTGTTATGTTTTCTTGCTGGGCTTCGACTCACGGGTGCTATGTGGTGCAGGTAAAGGCAAGAGGAAGCTAGACCATCCTTGAGTTGGAGGGCTTAGGTGATGACGTGTACATATGCAGCTGCTCGTCCGTCACGGCCGAGGTTTAAAGTAGAACTAGGGTTGAACCCTGTTTTGCCGCTTAGAACGGCCTGTTGTAAATATTTTCTGTAATAAACTCTGAATTGTATTTTCGGGATCCCAATGTATATGTTAAACGTTCTAGTGAAACGTTATATCTTAATCAAAATGTTTAATCCCTAAACCGCTAATCATACTTAGATCACGATTTTGGCCAAATGACTCGATTAGCGAGTTTAGCACTATTTACAAGGCACATCGTAACGGTCCTAGGAGTTGGGGCGTTACAAAATGCTTCAATGCGACCCTGTAACGCCCTAATTTCTTGACGTTAATTTGACAATTACCATAATTAATGTTTAAAATAAAAATACTCTTTTATTTATAAAATCGTTCATAAACACCACTCAAACGTTTCAAAGAATGAAACTCTAGAGTTTCGTAGTTTTCATAAATAAAATAAACAACTCAAAATCCAATCCATAAAACTAAAACATCATTCTAAAAGAAATACCTAGTAAATTTTCAATGTAAGCCCGATCCCTTATGATCGTTAAATCCTTGACATGTACGCCCTCCGCCGAAGCTCTCCAACTTATTGCGTAGTAACCACATCTTTGCATTTATCTGCAGCATAGAGTACCCATGAGCCAAAGCCCATCAAGAGGAGCTGTGTATGACACAACCCCATAACCTTAACCGGGAATTTAAATCAATAACAGTAACAATAATATAACATAAACCAAAACTCATGAAAAGAAAGCGTAGTCCAAGTTGAGTTGGACAAGTATCGTATAACGTAAGCATGCATTTTCAACATATCTTAAGCGTGCATTTTCGTAACGTAGGCATACATTTTAAACGTAAGCATGCCAAACCGTTATCACATACATATACACAAAACATAACCATAGTTCATATAAGCTCATTAAACATAAACATTCACTGACATAATCATGCATTAACATAAACATATCTCATAAATAGTTTCTACCATAGAGTACGTCAAGCGTACACCTTGCGTGCAGGTGTCCACTCTTCTTACCTCAAAAGTAGTGATTCGCACACCCTAATGCGTCCCTTCAAGTATCCTCAGCGAGCCTATACATAACATATAACATCAATGTTTTAAAAAAATCTTAACCAAACAAAACCATAATTATACTCACTAGTATTATTTCTATGATTAATTCATCCAAGTCTTAAAACCCCTCTGCATATAGTCCCAACAATTACCAACTTATATCTAAAGGTACATAAAAATATCCTCAAAATCACATTTCTGGGCAGCTGGCGCGGTCGTGCTCACAGAGAGCTAGGCCAAACTAGACAGGTAGCGCGGTTGCGCCAGGGCTGGGCGTGATCGCGCTAAGTCTCTAATTTCAAAGACCGCAGTTGCAATTTCTAAACCTGAAATTCAAGCCGAATTGTAAAATCTCGACCCCAAACCACCAAAACAGGTATCCTAACATCATTCTAATCCCATGAATCTAGATATTAACATCCCTAAACCTATATTAAACATTCATCAACCTAGAAACAATAACAACAGTCTCAGATCTTCAAAAACTTAGATTAACAAAACATTAAACAGAAGTTTGAACACTTACAAATCAAGATCCAGCCACTAAAATCTTAGATCATTGACATCTAAGGGATCTCATAGCCTTTCAATATTCCAGATTGATGATCTCCTCCAAACCTCAAGCTTTAAAATCTCAGATCAAGAACGAGAGATTGTTCTTGGTCTGTTCCCCTTTAGCTTATCGCAAAACCAGAGTTTGAAGAAAATACGACGTCTAAACCTATTTTACTTATTAATTAATTATTTAATCTGACTTAATTCATGTAAAAACCAAATGACCTTTCTGTCCCCAACCTCAAATTTATCCTTAATAATCACTTAAGACCCTTATTGTAATTTCTATCCAAAACTAATAGCTTTAATTTTTCATAATTACGTTTTTTATCATAAAACCCATAATTCTTCTTTGGCGCCCAGTACACAATTTCTATTACACTTTGGCCCCTAATACTTGAAGAAACTAATGCGTGTTGATTGCTTGACAGAACACATAATTAAACCTACATTGTAAATTAGGCATATCATAATTCATATAATTAAACACATAATGTCATATAATTTACCATCATACCCTTACTAGTAAAAACGAATATTATAGACCTTCAGAGTCTCTTAGTGCAATTTGAGGATCTCTTATAAATGAGGTGTAAATGCTTCAATGCGACCCTCAGGGTCTCTTAGTGAAATTTTAGGTGGGGCAGATTCAAACGTTCTATCTCCTCATACATTTCTTTATTCAAACGTTCCACCTCCTCATATCTCAATATGTGCAATTTTTATTAGTCAACCGTGGAACATTTTAGTGACTCCAATAATTCCCTATAAACATGATCAGTTGGGGTAGATTGTGAGGATGACACAAGACGAACTGGAGTAAACTGAGGAGGTGACATAGAAGAATCTACAAAGATCTAAGTTGAAGGACCCTCTGAGGAAGGTGGATGAGGAGATGGAGGTTGGCAATGTAACGCCCCAAACTCCAGGGACCGTTACGGTGTGCCTTGTAAACAGTGCTAAACTCGCTAATCGAGTCATTTGGCCAAAATCGTGAACTAAGTATGATTAGCGGTTTAGGGATTAAAAACTTTGGTTAGGATGTAACGTTTCACTAGAACGTTTAATTTATACATTGGGATCCCGAAAATATAATTTCAGAGTTTATTACAGAAAGTATATACAACAGGCCGTTCTAAGCGGCAAAACAGGGTTCAACCCTAGTTCCACTTTAAACCTCGGCCGTAGCGGACGAGCAGCTGCATATGTACACATCATCACCTAAGCTCTCCAACTCAAGGATGGTCCAACTTCCTCTTGCCTTTACCTGCACCACGTAGCACCTGTGAGCCGAAGCCCAGCAAGAAAACCCAATAAAGCATGATATAATGTCAACAACGATCATAATAACCATTCAGGACTATCAGTCCAAGCGAATAGATGACAATAGCCAAAAGTCACAATAATGAGCATCGCTCCTTCTAGCCATATGACGATAGGGTCACCAGGGCTTAACTGACAAGTGATCCTTTCATAAGTTTGATTAGGACAGATGCATGGTGAATGGTCACCAACATAACCTTCCTCCCGACTCTAGAGTCGTGCAACAGACAGCGTCCCTTGACCATGTGACAACAGTCACCAGGGTCATATACCTTGGCCATAAACATCTGGTCGTAGACCAGGCAAGCGCTTAATAGTTCTTCGACCTTAGGGTCGGTCTGGCATTAATGCCATAGAGCCATTCAATGCATAATTCTCGACTTAAGCTTGATTAGGACAGGTGCAAGGTGATTAGTCACCAACATAACCTTCCTCACGACTCTAGAGTCGAAACTATGGACAACGTCCCTTAGCCATGTGACAACAGTCACCGGGGTCATATACCTTGGCCATAATCATCTGGTCGTAGACCAGGCAAGCGCTTAATAGTTCTTCGACCTTAGGGTTGGTCCCGCATTAATGCCATAGAGCCATTCAATGCGTGATCATCAACTTTAGAGTTGGTCCCTGACTAGTCAGTGTCGATCACAAGTAAGACATGCCACCAATCATATATCACATGTTCAATATCCATTAACAAGGTATTTAGCATGCTTACTAACAGATACCAGTACAGTTAGGACCATGCACAACCACAGAGGCTCAAGCTCTGAACAATATCATACCCAGTATACAAAGCATGTCCTAATCACATGTTTCTCAGGCATCATACGTCATATATCCAGCAATCCAACATGCACCAATAATAGCCATGCATGTCACATTTAATAGTCAACCAACATGCATCAAGAATAGCCATGCATGTCATACATAATAATCAACCAACATGCATCAATAACAGCCATGCATGTCATACATATACACAGGGTGCAGTTTTCTTACCTCAAAGCCGAGCTAGAACGATTAAAAGTACGACCCTTGAGAACGATCAACTTTTAGTCCTTTAGCGGTCACCTAGTCATAACCAAATATAAGGTATCATTAATAAAAATGATAACTGACGGTTCCCAAACCAAATCCCAGCCCCCGAGACCTCAAATACTACCCAACCGGGTACTAGGTCCAACCCCGAGGCCTATGGTAAGAATCCCTAAGCTAAAAACCACTTTTTAGCAAATTTGGCCTTATGGGCCGCGGCCCCCAAAAGCTGTGCCGCGGCACGCCTCCAAACCCCATCTGCCAGACGCGCATGGGCCGCGGCACACAAAAGCCGTGCCGCGGCACCGAGCCTAGTTCAGCCTAAAACCAACACGCGAACTCAGAATTGCCCCTGCGTTTTCCCTTAGAACCAGCCCCTCAAATTAGCCCAAAACCCCTTCCAAACACTCATTCAAACCTCTAGACACCACCCATAACCTCCCCTCATCCAAACCCAATCTAATCACCCATCAAAACCCCTTTGAATCCAAACTTCTCACAAGAATCAAAAGCTGAAAACCAAAACTTGAAAACAGAGCACACCTGAATTCATTGGCTAGAACTCACCTTAAACACAGTTTTGAATCCCCTTTGATGATTGCTACAGGTTCCCTAGCTGCCACCTTTGATTTCCAAGCTTAACTTCTTGATTTGGGCTCTCAAAATTCAAAGAAAAGAGAAGGGGAAATCTTGTACGGGATGGAAGAGAGAATGAGAGGATAGGCTCTGTTTTACTCTGCCTTCTACAGCCTTCTAAACCTCATGCATATCCAAGCCAAATGACCTAAATGCCCCTAGGTCTTTTAAAGGCTTCTAAACACTCTCAAGGGTAAAATCGTCCTTTACAACCTACCTCGTTAATTATAATTAACGCTCTCCAATTCCTGCTATTCTCAATATTCCCAAATACCATTAAATCATTTCCCGTTACCCTTTAATTCTCGGTAACGCTCTAATCATTAAATTCACCCCGAGACTCACCCCGAGCCCCGAACTTAAACCCGTTATGACTAGACCGAACACTTACATCTCATGATCGTCTCATGTCGAAAAGCCCGAACCAATCCACCTTATAATGTGGCTAGATTAATTAATCTCAATCATGCACTCAAAATATACAATTACGCCCATAGTGGCCAAATTACCAAATTACCCTCATAATTAACATATGAGCCTATATGCATGCATTCACCATCATATAATAATATAATTCACATAAACATGCATATAATCATTAAATACTATAATAAATCAATTATAGCCCTCCCGGCCTCCTAATCAAGGTCTTAAACCTTATTAGAAAATTTGGGGCATTACAGGCAATCTGGCGTAGAACACTTTGGATGGATCTGGGCCTCTTCTCCCGCAACAATACGAGGATTATTACGTAGGATGACATTCCCGACTAAAAATGAAGAGATCTGATCTATAATGTCATCTGCATCGTCTACATAGCCATGAAGCCTTTCATAGACCAATTTACCTTTCTCCTTTGCACTTGGAGCTAGAGTAGGTCGCACAAAGATCTGAAAAACCAAAGAAAGGAAAGTAAAATAAGTTAACATAACCAAATATATTTGCGTTTTAAAAAATTCACAAGCAATTTTTATATGTGGATAAATACCTCATCATCTTCCTCAATTACTTTGTATATTCTAGCAACTAAGATATTTTGGAGGTTAACATTTATATTTTAACCAAGCCATCGTGGAATATGATTTCCAGAAATTCTTTGTCCAATAATTTCTCCCAATTTTGGCATTGCTTCACAAATCCATATCTATAAGAATCAAAACAAAAGTTATAAGCATGAAAAACATATGATAAACCATACTTATAAAAAATTAGATGCAAAATTTTAGATTTTTTACCTGAAATATCCAAGGACAACATATGAAGTTCCACCTGATAGAATCTTTATTAGGATCTGTCTGCAAGTCTACACGAGTGATTTGATCTATAATTTTCTCATATACCAGCCTCCCCCAAGGATATTTATCAAATATCTCTAATTTGTCTACTAGTTGTAACCAAGATGAATCTATTGTAGTACCGACACTTGAATTTAAAAGAAACACACTTAGTAGGCAGATAAAGCACAACTTCACTCTATCTTTCATCCTTTCCACTTTTGGTATACTATCTAGGAAATTTGCTACATCTTTTATTTTTATAGACTTATCCTTGAAGTACTTATTTTTTAAATTGTTGTTTGATGAAACCACATTCAGTTCTTCAGGTGCTAATTCGCCACCAGTGTATAATTACTATTGCAAACTCTTTGATAGAGAACCTCATAGATTTGCCATTTATCAAAAATCACAACTCATGCTTTTTTTGACAATTTATCCTCCTCACAATTATCTGGTGCGATAAGGTCCCACAAAATTACCTTTACTAGGGGGTTCCAACAAATGACCCAACTGACCATATTTTCTAAAAACATTATTGTCAGTTTTTGTTAACCACAATTTTTTTCTTCTTCAAATAATTGCATCGAAAACCTAATGATAACTTTAGATTTTCTTTGTACATTTTCATTCGTAATAATACTTGAGACACAAGGAAGCTCCTTTGTTAAAACAACTCTAGAAATCTGAAATAATTTACCAAACAAACAAAAACAATATAAATTAATGTAAATAATAAGTACAAACATTTATTACAAGATTGAACTAAGCGACCCAAAAGGTCGCAAAAGATCTCTTAGTGTATTTTTACATTAACAAGAAAATTGAACTAAGCGACCCTAAGAAACCTAGAGGGTCGTTGGGTCTCGCAAAGGTCGCTTAGTGTATTTTGCATACTATGATCGTCGATGAGGGGGACGAGGCCGAGGCCGAGGCCGCATCCGCGGCGCAACAATCAAGGGCGGACACCCAACAATCTCGACTGATCCTCCACAATTTCCTTTCCCTCCATCAATGCAATGAACTTGAATTCATCCACAAGAGTTGCAGTACAGTGGGTTACAGGCCCAACGTCTTCTCCACCACTCTTTCTCATCTCATCGCCACCAATTCTCCCCATTTTCTCAGACCCTTCATTTCTATTAGAGGTATTCACCCTTTACTCAATACCCACTTCTCCTTTTTCATTTATTTTTGTTAACAACTTCAAACCATTATGATGAAGAGAGGTTAAAGGAGAAGGTAGAGGAGTTCTTCGGCTGCGAGTATGAACTCTTTGTTGAGTTCACCGGTTTGATCAGGTTCCTTTTCTTTACTTGACTGAATAAATTTTCTATTTTTTGGACTATGTTATGTGATGCTAGTAAACTATGTGTTTCCAGTTGGACTAGAGGAGCAAGCATTGGGTGGCATAGTGATGATAATAGACCCTATCTTAAGCAGAGGCACTTTTCGGTGTGTATTCAAACTTGTTATAAGAGTCTCACTTTCACTTTTTATGATTATGTGCTTTGCTTAGATAGTTTTTCCTATAAATTTTCCTTTTGCCCATTTTCAAATGTTCACCGTTTTTGTGTATCTATTTGGACTGTGTTACTTGGGGTACTCCAGACTGACAGTTTTCCTCATTTTTTATTGTAAAAGGCAGTTTGTTATTTGAATAACTATGAGGATGATTTCAGTGGGGGACTTTTCCACTTTCAGGATGGGGAACCACAAACTATTGTACCATTGAGAGGAGTAAGTAGGGATACTATGCTTGATAATGATTTTCTTTAGTTTCTTTGTTTGGTTCATGCATTAGAATGGAAGACCAAATACCCTTTGGGAGTATTTGAATGTCAAATCAGAACTAAGGAAAGGAAAAATAGCGTTGATTGAGATTTAGTTTCAGTGATTTGCTCATTATTCACCTAGTAGCTCTATATTTTCAGGATGTTGTGATATACACAGCTGATAGCTGCAACATTCATTCTGTTGATGAGGTAGCTCTCTCTCTCTCTCTCTCTTATCACTCCTGCACATGAAGTGCCAAATGAATGCTGATTCTCTGTTGCTGTTTTTCTTTTGTGCTCAGATTATTGATGGGGAAAGACTTACTTTGGCATTATGGTTTAGTCGTGAGAGTTCTTATGATGAGGACGCTAAACTTATTTCCCTTCTCTCAGAGAGTGCATTACATAGTAACAAATGGCTACCACTTCCGGCATCCAGTGATATGTATTGGTTTTCACTGGGCCAATCTTCTGAGGACCGCTTGGGTTTTGATATATGCTGGGCAAGATTGCATGTACTTGGGTTTGACATACTTTATTCTGAAGATAAGAGCTGCTACTCTGATATCTCTGAGTTATTAATGGAGCCAGTGCAATTAGCAAGGGGAAATGAGTTGTTTGACAAGGAATTTGTCAATATCCTGCATGCACTTCAGGTATTAAAGCAATGCTTATGTTGCCATGAATTGGTGTTACAAAGATTAAAACTGCTTTCATTTGAAACACCAATTCTTCCTTATTGTCTGTTAGTTATCTAAATTTGAGTCCTTACTCAAAGTTTTGAGCGAGTCATGTACATTCACATATAGTGTTTTCAATCCTTTATGCAGTTTAGTGTTGCTCCATTCCCCTCTTCTATTGTTTATCAAAGCAGCATTTGGTAACATGGAAACACAATTATAATTCACTTGGATTGTTTTATTTTTTGACGTCTTGACTGATGGCATCTATGATCTACATGTTAGCAATTGAAATGGCTGAAGAATTAAACAAGTCGCTATAGCACAAATACGTTCTTTCTTGAGTAATTGGAATTTTCTTTTGAATATCCCTCCGTATGAAAGATATGCATGTTTTTTCTAGTTCTGCAACTTGTAATCTGAGGGTGGTTTATGCAGAGTGTTGAACTGAAAAACTTATGCAGAACTAAGGCTTGGGTTTGATGTCATTTATTTTACCATTGTTAAAGACTACTTTCTGACCACCATCTGTATTCATTAGAATTTTAGAGGTGGTGTCACTGCTGCTAGCTCGTTGCAGCAACAAGTTTGCCACCTTGAAATTCTTTCATATTTCTTCCTGTAAGTTTCTCTTTAAATTATGTTTAACAGGTGGTGCAATACTACTACTGGAAGGCTTCCGAAGTGGAAGCTATGAAAGTTGAAGTAGAAAACAGCAAGGTTGTACTATTGTCAGAATTGCAGCAACACAGAATTAGTAGCCTCAAGTCTTTATTTTTGAGGGATAATCACCTAGCAGAGACGGTGTTTAGTCGTGCAACTTGTGGCAAAAGTGTGCAGCACGGTTTTGATTGGACAAAGTTTGCTGCTACCATTGCAATGTGGGAGGGTTATGCTTGCGATTCTTATGAGGGAATAATGAGAAGCTTACCATACTGGAGAGTACAACAATCTATATTCAACGTTTCATTCAATGAGACGTAACTGGTATGTTTACTTGATGCTCTTTATTAGATTTAATAAAAAACTAATCATTTGGAGTGGTACTTTATCAATCAACCACATATTTTTGAACTGTTATAACTAAGCAGAATATGTTTTCTCAAAACAGTCAGAGATTAAAAAGGGTTGGGGGAATGTGGATGTTAATGATAGATTAAGCTATAAATATGTATATTTTCCATTAAGAGTAATAACTACTTGGCATTATCTTAGACTTACAAGCAGAAATTTGAAAGGACTATATCTAATAGTCATCACCTTCCACCTTTATTTGTAATAATCACATTATTCTTCCTCTATCTCCATCTGAACAACTATATAAACCGCCATTTAGTAATCAGAGAGAGATTTCTCTACATGGATGAGTCCAAATTTTTGTAGATGCTCTCTTGGTGTAAGACATTACCAAAGACATCGTAGAATGAAAAGGTGGCCGCTGTCTCAGTTATTTCCATTGACATGAAACCTTGCCCATCATAGTACAGCTTGAGCTCCTCTGGGTTCCACTTTTTTTCGTCTCCTCCCCATGCCTTGGAGCCACCTCCACTTGTCATGAACTGGATTTGGCTGCACAGGACACAATTCTAATATCAGTTGCTAAGTTCTTTAGAAATTTATTCTTACTGAAAAAAAAAAGCATGGCTTTAAGATCAAGAAAACAGTCACCTTTTATTGTCAACTATGTGCTCTAAGCAATGGTCATGGCCATTGACATAGAAATCAACATTGTTTGCCTGAACAAATAGTGTACAATATGAGTTTGGAGTTCAATCTAAGAACAACTTTTCCTTTACAAGAAAAGAAGCCAAGTTTAATTCTTATTTAGAATTATTAGAAGGAATTTTATTCAAAACCTCAAGTATTGGGAGGAGTTGTGATTCAAGCTCTTCGGTATTTCCATGGTGTCCAGCGCTTTTGATTGTATGGTGACCAACCACAATTTTCCATTTTGCGGTTGAATGCTTCAGTGCTGAATCCAACTTCTGTTGCATTGCAATAATATATATTTATATATATATATATATATATATATCTATATGTTAGAATTTTTAAATGTTTATTGAATTATGTAACTAATATTGGCGTAACTAAGGGGATAGTGCTCAACACCACCTTCAATAGCTTTGAGAGATAACGGTTCCTTGGTAACACTCCTCTCCAGTCATATGTATGGTCCTCTGGGTTGGTGAAATACTTGTCCACAAATGGAGTTGTGTCTACAAAGAAAAATTCCACAATTTCTGCCCCAAGAAAAAATAATAATAAATTTGAGGCTAGGCAATTTCAGATTGTATTGGCTAATATTACCCAACTTGAGCAATGTTGTGCCAGGTTTCATACTATATTGGTCCAATTTGGATTGTGGGTAGTGCTAAAATAAGCAAAATTACTCACTTGTTTTGCATTAGCAACCAAACCAAACCAAACAATGCACATATAATGGTGGTTTATTCTTATAAAGTATATTTATTAACAGATTGAAATTATATAAAACATGTACCTGCATTTACAATGAAAGACCTTAAGCAGAGCCATCTTCTATCTTTTTTCTTGAGATCAGGACTCAATTGTGCTAATGTATCCCCACGATAGTCATGGTTCCCCAAAACTGCCAATTAAGTGTTCAAACACATTAGCAAAATATTGGCCAATCCAAATATTGTTAATGCAAATTATGTATAATATAAGTTGGATTTGGTGAGAAAATATTTAAGTAATGTTAAATTAATGATTAGATTTGAACAAGTTATTATTACCAATGTACCATTGCTTCTGCAAACTTGGAGCTGTGAAGATATTGGAAAATGACTCATAAAATGCAGGGTCATTCACACCAGTCAAACCATCTTCATAAAAATTGTCACCCGTGGAGATCACAAACTCAATGTCTAGTTTCTCTCCAATTATGCCCATCTACACTTCATATAAAAGTAATATATTATAACGAAGATTATTATAAACTAATAATACATATAAATTTCATAGTATTAAATTAATGTAGATCCTACATTTATATTAGTGCGAGTGATGTTGGTACCAAAACAAACATTTCTTGTTTGTTATGTTTAGAGGTAACTATTACATTTCTTGTTTCATGAATATTTCACAAATTATCCCATCAAGAACTATTTCAATAAGTAATATTATATAGGGATTTTTTTTAAAAAAAATATGGCATTTATACTATTAATGTGCAAAAATATGAGAATTATACTTTTCTTAACTTGTATGGGAAAATTTATTAAAGAAAAAAATTAAAGTATAAGAAACACAATTAGTAGCTAACTAAAATATATAAGTACCATAATTTAGGGGTTTTTTCATTAATATATCTATAACAATGTTTTTTTTTTCATTTATACGGTGATTTAAAATTTCTTTCATTAATATATATATTTAAGTTTTTCTTTCAAGATTACGTCTTAGCTAAGAAAGTTTCTTTGCTACTATATCTCATTTTTCACTTATGTATTAATTACTCTATAGGATATATATATATATATATATTAATCTCAAATTATACCTATTTTCAATAATTTCCATGTTCAAGCAAAGATGATTGCCTTATGCACTGTTTTAGTCATATATATTTATAGAAAATATTAGATACTAGGTTGTATTGTACTTGATGAATTCTACTGCATTTGTTAGACCCAGGTTCAATTAAATATACCAAATTCACCTATTTTTCTCTTTTATATATATATATATAGTTCAAACTATATATACTGTAATTGTAAAAACATATAAACAAATACTTTATGTAGGAAAAAAAAAAAGAAACTCATCACTTCATTATAAAATAACTTTAATTATTTATATAAAAAAAAACTCTGTTTTGAGAGGCCAAAACAGAGAATTTATGAGTTGCTTAACAAGTTGCTTAAATAATCTTATGAGTTGCTTAAGTAGTTTTATAATTTGCTTTATAGGTTGTTTGACAAATTGTTTTATGGGTTGCTTAAGGAGTTTTATAGGTTGCTTAAGGAGTTTTACGAGTTGCTTAAGCAATTTCATAAGTTGCATAACATGCTGTTTTATTGGGTTGTTCATAACGGGTTTTATGGATTGCTTACGTAGTTTTATAAGTTACTTAACATGTTGCTTTATAGGTTGCTTAACAAGTTGTTTTATGAGTTGCTTATTAACAGATTGTTTAAGGAGTTTTATAGGTTGTTTAAGAAGTTTTATGGGTTGCTTAAACAATATTTTATAAGTTGCTTAAAATGTTGCTTTATTGGGTTGCTCAACGAGTTGTTTAAAAAGTTTTATGAGTTGTTTAACATGTTGCTTTATGGGTTGCTTACGGAGTTTTACGGGTTGCTTAAGAAATTTTATAAGATGCTTAACATGTTGCTTTATTGGGTTGCTTAAGGAGTTTCACGAGTTGCTGGAGAGCTTGTTTATATGTTTCTAATCTTTCATTTGTGTTTTTTTATTGGTGTTTGGTTTGTTGCATGTATTTTAGTTTATGCTTTAGTATTGTATAACTTTTTATGTGGCTCTGTTTTTGTTAAACTACTCTACTATAGTCATATAGCATTTTTTATTGCTACATGATAGTTATACTAGAGTGATATTTGGTATTTATTTTTCAATTAATGTTGGTTGTTAGTCATTGTTGGACTCTTTAGCTATGTGGTTATTTTTCAATTGATGTTGGTTGTTAGTAATTGTTGGACTCTTTTCCATGTGGCTGAATTACTAATTTAGTTACCTTCATTTTTTTTGGTGAGATATATTTGTTGTGAAATTGGCTTAATGGAAGATTATGGCAGTGCTTATGTCGGTTTACTATTTGTTTCATGGAACTTTTTTTCACAACTGTTTATATGTTGTTTATGAGTGTATGTAGCTATATAGGATTTTTCTCTATAATACAAAAAGGAAGTCATGGTTGCTACCTACAAAAAAATTATATACCCTATAGGCAATGAAGACACTTGGAAAATACATAAACATATCAAAGCTGTGAAAATACACCCTCCAGAATGAAGAATAAGAGTAGGCAGACCAAATAAAAGATGTAAAGATGCATGGGAGAGAAACAAAAAACCAAAAACGAAAAATAAATGCATGAATTGCGGTCAAAGTGGACATAACAAAAAGATTTGCAGAAATCGAAAGAAATATTAGATATTGACTTACAAAATCATATATTATTACTTCATTTTTTTTCAAAAAAATATGAAAAGTTAAATTGTTTGATTTATACAATGATTTTGGTTCATTTCCTTTATGTTTTAAATGAAATCATGAGTATATAAATATATATAAAAATTAATATAGGGAAAAAGATTAAAAAAAATTGGCAGAAATCAGCTTCTTGACCTTGAGAGTAAGCAAAATTATCATTGCAAGAAAAATGTTCCCAGTGATCTATTTAGAACAAGTACTCATAGGACTGAAAGTTAGGTAATAACGAAATGTCATTTTTCTATAATATATAAATATGATAAAAGAAAAGAACAAAATATTTTTATCAGGAACACGCAAATGTAAAAATAATGGGTGAGTGAGACAACAAAGAAGAAAACGTAAAAGTAAAACTAATAAATTATTTTTAATATAATCTTGAAAAAATTTACATATAGAAATGAAAAGATATAAAATATACCGTAAAAAATAAAAAATAATGATATATTATCGTATTTTGGGTAATTTTTCTATTTTTTTTATCATAGTTATGTTTTATTTGATTTTGAAGGTAATTTTATTTATCTATTTATTTTTAGTTTTTTTCTTCATTTTTTGATTATTTTTTCGGTTATTTTTTTTCTTTTTTTCCTTACTTATTTTTTCTTCCATTTTTTCCTTTTTTATACCAATTTTTTCCTTCATCCTTTTTTTCTTTCCATTTTTCTTCTTCTTCTTTTCAATTTTATTCATTATCTTTTTTTTTTCTTCATATTTTTTCAGTTTTCTTTTTTTTTTTTTTCATTTTTTTCCTTCTATTTTTTCTTCATTTTTGTATTTATTATTTTCTCCTTCCATTTTTTTTTTCTTTTTTCACACATATGAGATTTTTTTTTCTTTCTTTTTTCTTCTTCCATTTTTTTTTCTACCAATTTTTTCATTTATATTTTTTTCTTTTCAATTTTCCATTATTTTTCTTCTTCTTCTTTTCATTTTTATTTATTCATCTGATTTTTTCCTTCATCATTTCTTTTGTGTTTTTTTTTCTTTTCATTTTTGTACTTATTCTTTTCTCATTCATTTTTTTTCACACATATTTTAACATTACATAATTATTTTACTATTTTTTTTATAGTTTTTTTCACTATATGTAAAAAAATTCAAATAAATTTTTTCAGCATTTTCTTTTTACTGTAACACTTATAGGAATACCAAAATTTGGAAAGAAAAATAATAAAAATATGAAAACGTTTTGGTGTGTGTATATTTATAAGTTCTTTATGGTAACTAGTTACCTATGTTACTAAAATTATAGTTACTTCTTCTTCCTTTTTTAATGAGTTCTGCCCCTTTTTCCTTCAAATTTGATGTTTATTTTCTTATTTAATATGAGTAACTCGTCACCCTCTTATGGTAGCTGGTTACCCCTCTTACGGCAGAAAATTACTCCTCTCAGGATAACTGGTTACCCCTTTTGGTACATGTTGTTTAACCTAGCTTTAGATTTTTTATTTTACATAATTGTCAAAGATCAATCAAGTAACTGGTTACCGTACCCAGGATTTGAAAAAAAAAATGTACAATCTAAAAAAAAAAGGAAAAAAATGTTTATAATAAATAAAAAATAATTTTAAAAGCAATTTATATTACAAAAAAAAATTGCAAAACAACCAAAGAAAAATTTAATATAAAATTATTAATATAAAAAAAATAATATAAAAAAACAAACAAGCTAAAAAACTAATAATAAAATTACAAACACACCCTTCCAAATTAATAAAACTTGATTAAGAGTAAAACTATGGCATAAACTAACTTTTATACAAAAATATGGAAAAATAAACACATAAAAGTGAAAATTCTTAAAAAAAGCCATAGATTAACTTTTTTTTGTTGAAAAAAGCCATATTTTTGCACATTCTATTAAAAATCCCATATAAATTGTAATTTCCTCTATTATACATATCTTGCATTCTTCCAAAAGTTATAAAACTCTTACTATTTACAAGAAGTGAAATTAATCTCAAGAAAAAATCAGTGCACTACCAACAACCCATTCATTACTCAATAATCTTAATTATTTAATTTTCAAGCCAAGAAATGCTATTTTCTTCATGTATAATCTTTGCAAACTAACATTATGTTCTTATAAAGGTGGACCCCGGCTGTGTTAATTGCGCATATTATATGCCTGACTAATTATATAAAAGAAATATTTTTGGTAGTGAATATTAGGTATATTTAGTATTTTCGGTATATGGATAAGTTATAATTCAATTTTTTTTACATGACGGTGTATAATACAGTTACATGAGACATTTCACAAATTTTTTAGAAAATTCTGAATAATTTAAGATCACGAAATTCAAATTTAAATAGCTTATTACACATATATATATATATTGAACAAGTACGTGTGAAATAAGCTGTTCAAATCTTAATTTTGACATCCTAAATTATTTAAAATTTTCTGAAAATTTATGGGAAGTCTTGTATTTACATTATATACTGTTATGTAAAAAAAAAAATTAGAGTTGCAACTTATTTATGTACCAAAAATACTAAAAATATTTATAGGTAGTAATTAAATATATATATATGTTATATATACGCGTATATTTCAGAGGATATAGATGTAGTCCTGCTCCGGGACCGGTCTCGTTCCACTGTGGAGCAATATTATTTCTAAATTACTTCTAACATTATTATAAATTAAGAGTAGTTATAACCTAATTAAACCTATTATTTCATATAGTTAAAAGTCATAAAACTTTAAATAAAGGGATACAAATCGCTATTGATATTTATTTATAGCATTTTCTTTGTGTGTCAGCTTTCGTATATAATAAGACATAGGCATAGCATCAATTTAAGGGGGTCCAATATACATACCAACGAAACTGCTATGGAATATGCATCGAATTATGCTTTAGATATATTACTATGACACGTAACATACTCTTCTCATAAATAAATTGTGGTTTTCAACCACATATAAGTTTTATAGATGAGCTACTTTTATGTCCGTTGGTTTTGAAATTTAGATATTATTTATTATCCTGAAAAGAAAAGTACTATAATGTTAAGGTGTTACTTAACAATTTTTTTTACCTATTATGAAGTTCACACTTTTTGTTTTCAGTGCAATTGTTTTAATTAACAGAGACAGAACTGAGTTTATACGTAAAAGGGTAGATATAACATTAAGGAAAGAAAGAGAGAGCCAAAAAAAGAAAGTGTTTTGTTTCTCTTATGATATGTTACGTATCAATAATCTACAAGTTTATTATTAGGTCGTTTGGTTGTGGTGACTATTACAACCACGATTTGACCTCACATATGATTCAAATATTATATTAAAATATACGAGAAATTGATAAGAATGATATTTCTTTAAGTTATATTGAATTCTCATTTATTTTTGATAATTTTTTTAAAAAAAATTTAATTTTAAAATTTGATTTGTTGTCTAAAATTTTCGACCAGTTATTTGAATTTTTTGACCACCTGACTAAATTTTTAACTAACTGTCTAAATAATGAGATACCGTTTTGTAAAAAACTATTAAAACTAAACTAGAATAAAAAATAACTTAAAAAAATCATATGATTTTGCGAAACGATGACAATATCAACAATATAAAATATATATATATATATATAACATACTTAGGGGTGAATCATCATTCGATGATTTCATGCAAAATATTTTAGCTAAATTACTAGTGCGGGTATCCTATTTTTTTGATATAGATCGAAATCTACAAGTCAAATCAACTTAAATAAAGATGGTGACATTTTAGAAATATATATACACAAATATTTCAATTAATATTCTCATATATATATATATTTATTATGGTTATTATTAATAATTAAATAACTCATTAATAAAATATAATATGCATCTACTTACCAGTTCAAACTTCGACAGTTTTGAATATTATTTCTGTACAAACTTCTAATTATGAACAAATATAAGCAAGGAATAATATATATCAAAACCTTATAGTATTAAATTCAACAAATTATGGAACCGAAATGATAATCCCACGATCTTTCGTATCAGAGACTTTAGAAATTTATTAAGCACCAAACCTAGAAAATGAATTAATATGAAAGAACATATATAATATATATTATTACCTGATGGGCGACTTGGGACTGGTTGTAGAAGCCCCGTCGTCCCCAGTCGCCGACCACCAAGAAATTGAGCGACCTATCAGCTGGTTTCGCCGCCGGGTGTCGGAGATATTGAAGTTCAGCGCCACTCATGACATTTATGAACGAAAGAGCTGTAAAGAAGAAAACTACTATAATGGTCCTAGAAGCCGCCATGGATGATATATATATATAAATATATATGGATTAATAGTATGTGTTATTAGTTGTTATTGCATGTAGCAAAACGAGACTCAGATAAATTTGATTTTATATAATATGGGCAAGAGAGAGTGATTTTAATTTGTTTCTAATACATGAAATGAATAAAACCAAGCTCTAAGACAGTTTTGAATTATGGAACATTTTTATAAATATATATATACAAATATAAATATAAATATTTATAACGTGTGTGATGCACCATTAAGCATGTCAACAAGTATATAACATGGGATATTCTTTGTCTACCAAATAATTATTAATTGGTTTGAAATTTTTATATATATAATGACATTACTTGAAAGCTACAACGATCGATAACTATATATATCTGTTTTATATAATAAGTTTGTAGATAACGGAAATTCTTGGTTTTAACAGTTTTTTTATTTTTTTAAGGTTAGCTTTAACAGAATATTCTTATATTTAACAGTAGTTTGTAAATACTTAAACTTAAATAAAACAAAATAAATAATTAAAAAATTAAAATAAGATATTTTTTAGATATTATACAATAATAATTATTTAAAAATAATAAATAATTAAACAAATTAAAATATGATATTTTGAGATATTTTACAATAATAATTATTTAAAAATAATAAGATCATATGTGTTATAACTTAAATATAATTTAATTAAACTTAAACTGACTTATTAGAATAATATCATATTAAATATATAATATAATCTACTATGAATTAGCAACAAATTGTTTTTTTAAAAAAACTAGCAAGAAACTTAAATTTAAAGTCTACGCATAATATTTAATATTACATTAAACATATAATATATGATCTTTTGTTGTCCCTCATAAATTCAAAAACTAGAACAAACATAAACTTAAACAAAAATAAATAAATTATTTAATTAAAATATGATATTTATTTGAAATTTATATGATATTAATATAAATTTTATAAATAAAACTAAACAAACGTTCATAAAACATTTAAGTGTTTACAAATTACCGTTAAATATAATAATATTCTGTTAAATATAAGAATATTTTGTTAAAGTTAACATTAAAAACATAAAAAACCGTTAAAACCAAGAATTTCTGTTATTTACACACTTATTATATAGAAGAGATATATAATACAATTTAATTTTGAAGCTTTGTCATATATATATATTAATGGTTACTACTCATAGGTGGTTACTTTAATATTAATTATTGGATTAAGAACAATGATCTATATTTATAATTAATTAATATTTCTAAAAATAAATTTTGATTTTTTCAAATTTTTGGATGGGTTACCTGATGAAAAACGTGTATTTATTATGAAAAATGTAATATTGTAAACTTTTCATTTTTCAAATGCATGTCAATTTCTAAATATAGCTAGTATATATATATATGTGAGTATTTGAATGTTTATTTTATTTTTAAAATATAACGTTTGGAAATAAAATAAAATAAAAATTGAAAAGAATAAATGGTTGCTTATATCTGATAGGGATATATACCTAATAATCTCCTAGGTATTGGGTTGGAATTCGTTGCATTCGCTCAATCAATATTCTCTTCTCTTCCTACCAAAAAAACATGTGGTAATATTGAAAAGCTGTTTTTTTTTGTTTTTTTTAAAGTTCATTTTAATAATTAAGAGTGGTTTAATGTTTTGTTTTTATCACAAAAGTTTCAATTTTTTTAATAAAAGATTAATTTTATTAATAAAGATTCACGACCAAAGCCCTTAACAAACAAGCAGGAGCATCATGCTCCATAAATACAAGAGAAACGAGCTAAGGAGTGCACTCCCTGGTTCCAGATCGTGTAACAAAAATCAAATGAACTTGACTCATAGCTGCCAGCAACGACTTATAGTCCTCCACCACAGACCCCAAATGCAGAAGCCATAACAATCTGACTTCGAATGGCCCTGCACAACAACAAGACAATCGGTTTCGACCATCCCTTGCTGCCAACCTCTCTCCTGCGCCAACTCAACGCGACAACATCTACATTGCCTCAGCTACCTCGGGTTGCACCCTCCCCCATCTACTCATCATCTTAGCAGCAACCAGCTTACCATTACTATCCCAAGCCACACACTCAAAGCCAAATTTCAATTCCTCTTCAAACACGACAACATCTACATTGACCTTGATCATATTACATTGAGGCTTGACCCAGTGATCACTACCGTCCCCTGGCACAGAACACACCAGCGACGCAACATGACTGTTGTTTTGAACACTTGTCCATTGATCAAGGTGACTGGATGCCCTAAATATCCACGAGTTATTAGCGAGCTGGAAAATTGCATAATTCAATCCGCCACGTGTAAATCGCCCACCCGGAGCTGCTGTTACGAGTCTCCACCTTTTTAGCCCGAGCTGATCAAAGAGTTAACAGTCTACTCGACGGCAACGGGTCAGCAGTATGGATATCACGAGCTAGCGCTACATCAAGCTCGAAGTGCGGCATAGATTTGACATCCCTGACTATTTGTGAAGTCAACCACGCAATGTAAACGTGTGTATATCAGACATTACGTGTCTATTCCATTCCTGAATTCTCGAACACGCAGTATAACGTGCGTGTTCAGGCACTCCACGACTGTCTTGGACCATGCGACCCATTATCCCTCTTACCTATTGATTAGACCACACCTCACTGTCAGGTTTTAGGAATTAATTGCCAGTGTCACGGAGATGACATGATGGGTAAGAGAGTCACGGGATGACCCCTTTTACCAACGCCCAGGTATCATCTCCCTATAAATACCAAGACCCTGGGTGTTGCAAGGGGTTGGCGTTTTTGTTGTAAAGAAACACTCTGTAAGGAATACTCGAGAGATATCAATAATATTGACTGGTGGACTAGAGGGATTTTAACCTTCGAACCACCTAAAAGGAAATGAGTGATAACCTTCCCATTCGCCAGTTTAGAATTAAGTTATCTTCATATTACGGTTCACTATTTAGCACTAATCCATCCTGTTTATTCGTATAATTATCTGTTGGCGAAGAACCGCGTCAACAGTGATCTTTATCAAACACAACTGTATCAATAGCAAGCTGATTTTTTTGACACCAAACCAACTAATTCATTCTTTTCAAAATAGCCCAACAAACAACCATATAAAACTCCAAGCGCTCCTTGCAAAAAGCACCAAAAACATTGTGAAGCCAATCCCCAAAATAGCTTCCTCCCAACAAGGTTTCGCAAAAGAACAACTTATTAGGCAATGTAAAATCGATTTAGCACCTTGAGAACACTGAGGACATCGACTCTAAATAGGAACTCTTTTACTTACTAATTGAAGATTAGTAGGCAAACAATTAGACATAGACCTCAGCAAAAAAATCTTATCCTTCAGAGGCACCTTCAAATTCTAAAGTTTCTTCCAAAAAGCTGAATTATCCACCCCTATCCATTGTTCTTCCCAATCTGAATCATTTTATTAGCAAATTTCACACCATAAAAACCGGTCCTTTCCCCCATTCAACTCCATCTATCATCATTTAAATTCTCACTCAACGGAATGCTATCAATCAAAATCATATCCCACTCAGTAAAGAAATCATTAAGCACATCTTTATCCCATTGACGCAAGCTAGGAACCAACAAACTCGCAAATTTCTTCCCTTCCAAACCCAGATGTAATGAGGAAACAAAAGGGTTGACCTCATCAGGCAACAATGGGTCAGGCAAAATGTCTACATTACAACCACTCCCTACACACATGCGAGCCCCACTTCTAACCAAAGATTGAGACTCCAATATTGTAACGTCCCAATTTCTCTAATAGAGCTTAACACGCCTTGATTAGGGGGCCAGGAGGGTAATAATTGAATTAATTATGTGTTTATGTGATTATATGCATGGTTATATGAATTATGTGAGTTATATTATAATATGACTAGGTTTACATGTTTAGGTGTATTAAGCATGTAGTGGGCCTGTTTCTTATTAGAAGGACATTTTCGTAATTTTGACCAATTGCAGGCATATTTTTAAATATATGAGTTTAATGATTGAGACCACATTATTATATGGATATATTTAGGTTATTCAGCATGAGGCGATCCTAGTGAGCAAGTTAGCAGTTTAGTCACAGTGGGGTCAAATACCCGGCTCGGGGTGAGCCTTGGGGTATTATAGTAATTTAGTGCATTACCGGGGTCTATCGGGTAATGGGAAATCATTTGATGAGTATTTGGGTATAATGGAGTTAATTGAGAAATTATGAGGTAATTTGAGGATTAGTGAGAAATGGTGGCAAAAGACTATTTTGCCCTTGAGGGCATTAAATGACTTAGGTTTGACCAAAGGGTAGTTTGGTCTTTTTTTTTTAAGTGTTGGGGTGACTTAATTGAGTGGAAACTCTTAGAATATGGTATAAAGTATCAAAGACATCAACTCCATTTCTCTCTCTCTCTCTCTCTCTCTCTCTCTCTCCCTCTCTCTCTCGTTTCCCTCCTTCTCCCTTTTTTTTTTGTGGTGAAGGCTTGCTTGGGTTTTGGAAGAGAAGGGCTTAAATTGGAGGCTTTAAGTTGAGGATATAGTTAGGAGCAGCTTAGGGGTTGAATTACACAACTGAGGTGAGAATTCTCCTGTAATGCCCCGAATTCTTCGATATGGTTTAAGGGCGGGTTAGTAAGCCGGGAGGGCCATACTTGCTTAGTTATGCCATTAAATAATATTATGCATGTATATGTGAATTAAATTATAATATGATGTTAAATGCATGCATGTGAGTCCACGTTCTTAATTACAGGGGTGTGATGATAATTTGGCCCGTTGAGAGTATAATTGTATGCATGTCGATGATATGTTGAGACCACATTATAATGTGGGTTGGTTCGACCTATTCGGCATGAGACGATCTTGGATTATTGATTAGCGGTCTAGTCACAACATGTTTAAGTTTGGGGCTCGGGTTGAGTCTCGGGGTGATTTAAATGATTTGAGCGTTACCGGGAGTTAATGGGTAACGAGATATGAATTATTGGTGTTTGAGATTATCGAGAATAACGGGAATTGGAGAGCGTTAATTATGATTAACGAGATAGGAGGAAAACACCAAATATGCCCTTGGGAGCCTTTAGAAACTTTAAATTGACTTAGGGGTAAAATGGACATTTCACCCCTAGGATAGATATATCCATTGATAGCTGAAAGAAGGAAGTAAAAACAGAGCAAGTTTTTTAGTTCTCCCGTACCTTCTTCTCTTCACATTTCTTTGTGGTTTTTGGACCATTCTTGGGGATTCAAGCTTGGGAAGCAAGCCTTGGGAGTTTAGGAGTGTGTTCCTCCATTGAAGAGCATCATAAGTTGAGCTTTGGGTAAGTTTCTAACCATAGAATTCTCTGGTTTGCCCTGTTTTAGTTTTGTTTTGCAGCTGAGATTTCTAGGGTGAAAACTTGGTTTTGTTGGGAGTTTTGGCTAGGTTTCCCATGCTTGTGATGTTTGGGATGTGTTAGGATGGTTTTTGGGTTCATTTGGCATCAAGAATGGGATTTGGAAGCTTGGGAATCAAGTTAGAATCGAAGGAGTTGAAGAAGGTCGGTTCAGGGGAGTGCTGGTCTGGAGGTAGCGCTATAGCACCCACCCTAGGGCGCTACATCGCTCCTCAGGAGACTTTTTGGCATGTTGGTGGTTCTGAGTATAGCGTTGGGGCGCTAGGGGTTGAGCTCTGTAGCGCTACCCTGTTCCTTCAAAGTCCCGTTTTGGGTGTTTTTAAGGGTTTTTGACTTGGGGTTTCAACCCTTAAGGCCCGGGATCGAATCTACTCACCGTGTGGGAATGTTTCAAGGTCCCGAGAGTGGTGCTTAAGTTAAGACCCTATCTATGTTGAGTCTCATTAGTGGAGGTTATAATTGGTTGTGATTAGGTAACCGCTAAGGAACCAAAAGATCGATCGTTCTCAGGGGTCGTCCTAATAATATTTCTTGCTCGAACTTGAGGTAAGAAAACTGCACCCTGTGTATATAAGACATGCGTGTTGGCTATTGAGGCATGTTGATTGATAAATGTGGACATGGATTGCATATTAAATGCTAGTGAATGATGATTACCTGTATATGGCATTGACTAGTCAGGGACACTGACCTAAGAGTCAGAAACGGCATAAGCGTCCTGAACGCAGGGCCGAAGGAAGATTAGATCTAATCGATATCAATGTTGAATGGCTTTAAGGCATTAACACTGGACCGACCCTAAGGTCGATGAACTTATAAGCGCTTGGCTAGTCTAAGACTGGTTATTCAGAGCCAGGGCATATGGCCCCGGTGACTGTTTGTCACATGGCTAGGGAATGTTGTTCCATGGTTATGACTCTAGAGTCACGAGGAAGGTTATGTTGGTGACTAATCACCATGCACCTATCCTGTTAAAGCTAGTGAAATGCTCACTTATCTGTTAAGCCTTGGTGACCCTATCGTCACGTGGCTAAAGGGTGCTGTCCCCATATTAGTGACTTTTGCGACTGTCACCTATCTGTTTTGGACTGATAGTCCTGAAAGATTATTATGATCACTGTTGATATTATATCATGTTATATTGTGTTTTCTTGCTGGGCCTTGGCTCATGGGTGCTATGTGGTGCAGGTAAAGGGAAAGACAAGCTCACCCAGCCTTGAGTGGAGAGCTTAGGTGGTGTTGTGTACACATGCGGCCGCTTGACCACCATGGCCAAGGAGTTCTCAGAGGAACTAGGGGGTTTACCCTATTTTGCCGCTTAGGTCGACGGGATTGTAAATTTGATACAGTAATGACCATTTTGTACTGAGATCAACTTGTAAATGTTTTGATTAGCTCTGCAAAGCAGTTTGTAATGAAAAACATCCTTTCCTTTTATTAGTCTTTCAACCTTAACCTGCTAATCGCATTTAGAACACGTTTTTAACCAAAGGACTCGGGTAACGGGTCAAATTTTCGGTTCACCGTAACTGTTCTGGGGTAACCAGGGCGTTACATCTCCTCTGATTTTTTGAAGCTTTTCCTGAGTTTTCCTAATGTTATGGTGTTCTTGAGGAATGTTGAGGTGTGGTATGATGGTTGGAATTCTTGAAGTCTAGGGAGTTTAATTTAATGTTTTGAGGTTGTTAACTTATTTGAATTGGTTTGAGAGGTCTGTTTGAAGCTGGGAATTTGTGTTCTATGGTTTAAATTTCAGATTTTGAAGAGGAGTTGAGTTCTTGGAACTCAAAGGGTGAATTTGAGGTTCAAAGTGTTTTTGGTTGAACCCTTGGTGTTTTTATGTTTGCTTGGGGTGTACTAATGTGATTTTGAGACTCATTTCTAGTTGGTGTTGACATTTGGGGTGCATTTTGATGAGTGGAGCTTGGAGAAAATGCAGGAGGAACCCAGAATTTCTGGGTTCGCATAGTAGCGTCCCTGTCCTGGGATTGGGCACCCCTGCGCCAAGCAAGGGAGGGCTTTGAGGTATCTTTGTTTTCCTTGGGCTCCCCTGCCCTTGTTCTGGTCCCCCTACGCTATGTAGGGGAATTTCTGGGGGCTCTCTGACTTGGTTGGGCACCCCTGCCCTATGCCAATTTCAGCAAGCCCCATTTTTAGAGCTTAGGGAGAACTTAGGGGCTTGCGGGATGGTTCCACCACCCCCTTGGGTGGAGGTGGAGGCCCCGAAGGCACGTGATTGATCTCGGAGTTTGTTTATGGGATCGAATCATAATGAGGATATTATTTATGGTTGTGACTAGGTTACCGTTAGGGCTCGAGGTATGATCGTGCTCGATGGTCGTTTTTATCTATCCAGTGCTTGGACCAGAGGTAAGAAAACTTCACCCAATGCGTGATATATGTGATTAGGGCTTGACTCGGTTGTTAAACATGGTTGTGACTATGCTTGGACTGTTTTATTAGACATGTTAACTATGCTGTGCATACTTGTGATATTTAATGTATGATTATATGTTTATCTGATTAAAAAGGCTTGACTTATAAGTCAAGGACGGCAATAGTGCGCTGAGCGCTGGTCGAAAGGATTGACTTTTAAGTCAAGGGCAACAATAGAGTGCTGAGCACATGCCGATATGGTTAGGCCTAATCAGGAGCATGGTATACGCTTGACGACCCTATGGTTGCTTGGAAATTAAAGCGCTAGGTACGCTTAGCTAGCCCTAAGGATGGTTATACATAGGATATGGAAATGGGCCCCGATATGACTCTATAGTCACTTATCATTGTTAGAGAATATATGTAATTGCCTCAATGGAATAGGTAAGATAATACAACTCTATGCAATATATTACAAATCAATAATGATTGATTAAAAAGAGTGTTACAACTCCATAACTGAAAATACAAACAAACAAAGAAAGGAAGAGGAAGAAGGAGAAGAAGAGAATGGTGAAAGATACAACTCTAAACAAAAGTTACAAGTAAATAGAAAATGAAAATAAGAAGGAAAGAAATAGGGAAAATTGCAAGAACAAAATAATAGTAAACTCTCACTTACACAACTTAAGTGAAGAGGGTTGGGGATCACCAACTTGAACAAGATTTAATACATTTGTCCAAAAGCTTATTTCCCCCTAACTCAAGCATTAAGGGATCTCTCACATATTTTTGGAAATGCTTTCTGGAATAATCAAGCCTCAAGGTGAATTTTCCAACCAAGTGCTTTGTGGATGGAAAATGGTGTGTCTTACAAGTGAGCATTAGGCTCCTATTTATAGAGTTTGAGATACCCATTTGAATTTCAAATTCTACCAACCTCTATGGATGTTACCAATGTTTAATTGGATATTTATGGAATTAAAATAGAGATTTGGGAGTTATTTGGGATGTTAGAACCGTTCAATTTGGAAAAAACTGAAAAACCAAATAAGTTGTCAGCCTCACTGGTCGTGGCCAGAATCATCAGTGGCCGCGGCCACTGGCCTCTGTCCCCCAGGCCGCGGCCAAGAAAAGATAGTGGTCGCAGCCACAGCCTAGTTTCAGCACAAAAATTGTCATTTTCCAAATCGTTCCAAAACGTCCAAAATCCTTTCCCACATGATTTTGTAACCTCCAAAAACCTATTGGGAGTTAAACAACATGTCTCCAATAGCCATATTTCATTATGGCTTTATGAAATCCAATCTCAAATGTGTAACATATAATATACACATTGTTGAGTAATATTTGGGAGTTACAAATTTGTAACTGATTTTGTAACTCCAAATTATGTCACATTTGGGCACACACATGTATCCAATTTTGTGACTCTCAATAATATGTTACAAGGTGTGACAAATCACATTTGTGTGACAAATCACATTTTGTCACATTATTTAATCTAATATTATATTATATGAAATAATAAAACAATCATAGGGCCCCAGTGTGACTCTATCGTCACTTATCTGTGGTAGCGGGCCCTAGTGTGACTCTATGGTCTTTTATCTGAATTGAATGCATGCATGAATAGGATTATTACTTCTAGGTACGCTAATTATGATTCGGTAATATGTTGTTAACTGCTTATGAGCATGTTTAAGTTTTATTGGCGAGCCTCGGCTCATGGGTGCTATGTGGTGCAGGTAAGGGGAAAGGAAAGCTGGATCAACCATGAGTTGGACAACTTAAGTGATTGCGTGTACATATGCAGCTTGCTCGACCACCACAGCCGGGGATTCACAAAGGAAGTAGGGTTGAACCTAATTTTTCCGCTTAGGCTAGCTTATGTTATAATTGCTCTTTTGAACTGTAAATGACTTTGTAAATATTTATTGTGGGATCCCATGTACGAACTTAAACATTTTAATGAAATGATCATTCCTGCTACCAAATTTTTTAACCCTAGTCCGTTAATCACTTTTAGTTAGATGTTTATGGCCAAACACTACGAGAAATTCAGTCTTTACCTACCAATTTTATTTGTGGGTAAAATTGGTGCATTGGTAGGTAAATCCCTTTATCTACCAATTTTGACCAATAACCTATTGGTAGGTAATAGTTAGTCGATAAATGTATTATTACCTACGATTAGTATATTGGTAGGTAAAAATCATGTGGACCCCACAAAAAGTGAGTCAGCGTCATTGACCTAGTGTTTGACGTGGCATCATGCATGGAAAGTTATGTGGCACATGACGTGGCAATTATGTATCAGGAAAGATGACATGGCGAATGGCATGTCTTCCACAGTGGCAGGTGACATGGAAGATGATGTGGCACGTGACAGTAGCTTATTGGGCCACGTGGCCGTGTATTAGGTTCTGACATTTACCTACACTTAAATATGTGTAGGCAATAATATAATTTATTTGTAGGTATTACATATGGCAGTAGCTTATTGGGCCACGTGGCAGTGTACTAGGTTCTGACATTTACCTACACTTAAATGTGTGTAGGCAATAATATAATTTATTGGTAGGTATTATTGAATTATTATTTTGAAAAATATTTAAAATTAATTATTTATAGATGATTAATTAATTAAAAAACAGACAAATTTTATAAAATAAAATAAATATATATTATAAAATGTTCAAACAAATAAACATAAAAGATAAAATGTCCATAATAATTTATCTTTAAAGCTTTAATTAAAAAAATAAAAAAAAAACTACGAATCATCTTGTTCCTCTAGAATTGAAGGGGTGAGAGAATTTCCGACATTTGCATCAGAAAATTGATCTGACGGAGGCGGTGGCATCATATTGTTTTTCCTTAGTATTTCCAAAACAATACTTAGTTGGTCATTTGTAGAATAAAGTTAGTTGTTTGCTTCATCAAGGCGTTGGGCTAGCTCCTTATATGTTGGCTTATTTGACTCAATTGGATTGCGTTGGGAATTGGAAGTTGCACTTGAAAAAGATCGACCCCAACCTTTCAAGTGTGCAGAAGAGCGTCCAAGAATACGCTCCATAATGTCTTTATCAAACATTTCTTCTGGAGTGTGTTGAGCCCTTAACGCCATCATTTTATCCTATATACTAATTTTATTTTCTAATTAGTAATGATAATTATAATTACATATATTTCTGTAATTTATACTTACATATATTTCTGCTAAATCTGGTCCAGCCCATATTCCTTTTTTCTCATCATAATGTTTTAGATGCCAAGTCTCGATTTGGCCAGTGGAAGATGCTAACACCATTCCCCTTCTAATGTGATGTCGCGGTGTTGAAACTGATCCATTTCTAGATTCTCACATTCTCTTTGAACGATTATCAGTATTCTTCAATGACCTTTCCCGAAAAAGAGAATAAGAAAAGTTATTAACACAAATAAAATTATAATTTCAAGAAAATAACCAATTACTTTAAATTAGTTGGAAAACCAACGATCACACAACATCTCCCAATCTTGTTGGCGATCATCCTTCAAATCAGGATGTCGTTTCCTCTTTTCCATTTGAACATCTTCTTCTCCTACAATTTCTTTGAAATATCCATGTAACTTGTACTTGAAATTCATTCAAGCTTTTCTCATTTGATCATCAATGCATTTTATAGTGGTATCATCATGCAAGTTAATATCAAATGAATCCTACAATTATATAAAATAGAATTAATAAATTTTTTATATTAGTTTAATTTATAACTTAATATAAAACCTACTACAAGAAAATGTCGTAATGGAGCTCTCACATCCTTGGGGACAAATCTCCAATCCTTTTAATGAAATGTCTCATGGTTATGAACAATAAATCCAATCTGGTTATTAAATTTCTCAGCATTTCCATAAATAGGCTAATGACACTCAGCTTCAAATACAACAGGTAACTTCCCACTTTGAGTTGTCTTAGCATCACTAGCAGTTTTGTATCCACGAGTAGGCCCACGTGTTTTTCTACTACTAGGACCACTTGATTCTATAAAAAAACAGTAAGTTTAAATTCATCCTAATTTTAAAACAATAAAATGTAAAATGTATGAGACATACCAGATGGTGTTTGAGATACATTATGTTAAGTGGCAGAGTCAGTAGCAAAGGCAACTTGTTGACTTTGAACAATAGGGGGAATGCTAACTTCAGGTGGATCACCTTGAGTAGTAGAGCGGGTGGTGGGGAATCCACCCTTCAATTCAGTTATATCATCAACTTGAACAGTTTTTGCACAAATCTTTTGAAAGAATTGACATAGCTCAATCAAAGCTGTTCGAATTTCCTTCGTTAGAAAAGGTAATATGGCAACTGGTAATATTTTTGAAGTAATACATGACAATCATGGCTTTTCATGCCTCCTAGTTTGTCATTATCAGTTACACATCGACTTATATTCGAAGCATATCCATCTGGTAATCTAATACTTCGAATGAATTTACAAAATTCCTTGCATTCTTCTTTAGTCAAAATATAGTTCGCATGGGGATTTTAAATTTTATTGTTGGATGACTTCTTCAACCAAAGATTAGAGTGATTTTTCAAATTTTCTCAATCTTTACGAGCCTTCAGCGTGTCCTTTGATTTACCTTCAATATCTAAAACTGTTCCAATAATGTTATCACAAACATTTTTCTCTATATGCATCACATCAAGATTATGACGCAATAAGAGTTGTGACCAATACTGCAATTCAAACAAAACACTTTTTTTTACACCAGTTCAACTCATTCTCTTCACGCTTACTTGAAGAATTACTTAGCGCCTTACCAGTTGTACGAGTTGGAACTTGTCCAAGTTATTTTAAAATTTCAGCACCAGTAAAAGTTCTAGGTGGGGGACGTAACTCGATAGACCCATCATGTTCTCTACTCTTTCGCCAAGAATGGATGCTTTTCAAATAACATCGATGGCCCATGAAACATTGTTTGTTAGTTATTCTTTTATGTCTTGTATCTTCCAAACAAATGGGGCATGCTAATTTCCCAGCGATGCTCCACCCCGATAAATAGGCATAAGTAGAAAAATCACTAATTGTCCATAAGAGAGCGACTCGAAGTTTAAATGTACACCCTTCATATGGATCATACGTGTAACGCCCTACTACCTTAGAGTCGTTACTAAGTGAGTTTAAAATGTGAAATTAGCTCACTAAACGAGGTTTTTATAACAAAAGTGTGATTAAACAGAAAACAAGGCTGTAATCTTTGAAAATTCCTTGTTTCATTAAAAATTTCAAGTGTCTTACATTTGGGATCCCAAAACACTGTTTATAAAATATTTACAATTCCAAAATAGGTTTACAGGTAATTAACCATCATAATCAGAGTTTAATACAGCCGTTTCTCAAAAATGCCCCCAACCCAAGCAGTCGGGCAGGCCAAACATGTACGCGCCGCTTCACGCTCTCCGTACTCATGACTGGTTGACTTTCTCTTTGGCCTTACCTGCAACATAGAGCACCCGTGAGCTGAAGCCCAGCAAGAAAACTCAACAGCACATAACAAAAGCATATTATATAATCAACATATCAAACAATCCACAGATAGACAGATAGTCCACCAGATTAAACAAATACGGCCATGCCGTCCCAAAAGCATTACCAAAGTCTGGGATCTCGGTCCTCACCGTAAGGATATCCCATGTATCCATTGGGGTCTCACCCTAATATTACGCACTCCGTGTGCTAAGTGTTACTCTCGGCCCCACCGCCGTTCTCGGCCCTTTGCTGTTCTCGGCTCTTTGCCGTTTCCTGGCTCCTTGCCGTTCATTCAACTATAATCACATATAGTATAACTTAAATAACATCCAATCACATAACAGTTCAATCAAGGCTACACTGTAACGCCCCAACTCCTGGGACCGTTACGGTGTGCCTTGTAAATAGTGCTAAACTCGCTAATCGATTCATTTGGCCAAAATCGTGATCTAAGTATGATTATCGGTTTAGGGATTAAACATTTTGGTTAAGATATAACGTTTCACTAGAACGTTTAACATATACATTGGGATCCCGAAAATACAATTCATAGTTTATTACAGAAAATATTTACAACAGGCCGTTCTAAGCGGCAAAACAGGGTTCAACCCTAGTTCCACTTTAAACCTCGGCCGTGACGGACGAGCAACTATATATGTACACGTCATCACCTAAGCCCTCCAACTCAAGGATGGTCTAGCTTCCTCTTGCCTTTACCTGCACCACATAGCACCCGTGAGCCGAAGCCCAGCAAGAAAACATAACACTTTTCATAAACATTATCAAATGATTATCATTATAATCACACTGATTATAAAGCTTTCAAACCAATGGGTGCACATCACATGATTCTAGCGGGAGAGTGGCTGTTACATAAGCTACTAGCCTCCAAGCTCTCTTTTCTAGCGGGAGAGTGGCTACTAGGTAAGCCACTAGCCTCCAAGCTCTGTTTTCTAGCAAAAGAGTGGTTGATAGGTAAGCCACTAGCCTTCAAGCTCCGTTTTCTAGCAAGAGAGTGGTTGATAGGTAAGCCACTAGCCTTCAAGCTCTGTTTTCTAGCAAGAGAGTGGCTGATAGGTAAGCCACTAGCCTTCAAGCTCTGTTTATTTATCGACCCTCAGGGTCGGTCAGGCATTAATGCTCCTTGAGTCATTCAATGCTAGTAATCGATTAGATCTAATCTCTGTTGGCTTGCGTGATTCACGCTAAGGCCGTTCTGACAAGTAAGTCAGCGCTTCCTGACCCGTGTCCAGTATCACTGCCGAACCTGACAAGTAAGTCACAGCTTCACAGCTGATACTAACACTTTTGTCGATCTGACTAGTTAGTCAGTACCATACACAAGTAAGCAATGCTATCAATATGTATCATATGCCAGTTATCCAAGAATAGGGCATTCAGCATGCTTACTAAACAGTTTCTAGCACAGTCATGATCATGCACAAACTCAGAGACTCAAGCTCTGACCAATCTCATATTCATCATTCATGGCATGCCCTATCACATGTTTCTCGTGCATTACATGCATCACACTTAATTATCCAGCATGCCTCAACAACAGTCATATGCAAATGGGCAAGATTTGCCAAGCATTCATTATGCTAACAATGTTTACATTTAAACATCCAACATGCATCAATCATAGCCATGCATGTCATACTCAATAGCCAATCAACATGCATCATAATAGCCATGCATGTCATGCTCAATAACCAACCAACATGCATCCATAATAGCCATGCATGTCACATATACACAGGGTGCAGTTTTCTTACCTCAGATTCGAGCTAGAACCAATATAAGAACGATCCTTGAGAACGATCAACCTTTAAGCCCTTAGCGGTCACCTAATCATAACCAAGTATGAAACACCATCAATAACATGATAATCAAAGGTTTCACACCAACATCTAGCCCCCAAGAGATCAATCCAAACTAATCCAAATAGTAGGGACACTCTCGAGGCCCATAGCTAAGTTCCCGGGGCCAAAACGAGCAAACGGGGAGAAAACAGGGCAAGGGCTGCGGCCCTAGCACCTTGGGCCGCGGCCCCCAACCCTGGGCCATTCCCAAACGCGTTTTAAACACTCCAAATCCTCCAAAAATATACCCAAACATTCCCCAATCATCAAATCAAAGTTCCCAAGCTTACCAATACTCCAAAACCCTCAAAACCCAAGGCTCAAACCGACCAAAAACTCAACAATTAACAAAGTCCAATTCGAAGCTTTAAAACTTTAAAAACTTAAAACTTCAAACTTAGATTACCTTTGATTGGGTTGTTCTCCGTCAAATCCTTCGGTTAAGAAGCTCCTAATATTTCCTAGGATCGCTATGCCTCGACCCTCGCTTGATTCCGACTCCTAGAACTCAAGATTTCCTCAAAAAGGCTCAAACGGTAAAACAGACTGTTTTGAGAGAGAACGAGAAGTTTCTAACGTATGTTCTTATCTGTCAAGCTACTTCAAGCTTAAGTAACCTTAAATAAAACCTAGTGCTCAGGGTCCCGAAAACACCCCCGGGGACACTATAGTCGAAACTTCCAGAATTTCACCCTGATCTCAAATATTCCCAATCTATCACCAAATAAACATTTCTATTACCCCAAAATTGACCCCGTTATGACGAAACCGCTAATCCATTATATATGACCGTCTCATGTCGAATAGCTCGAATATATCTCCATAATAATTAAATCTCATTCACAAATTACAATATGCACCCAATTTACAAATATGCTCTCAACAGGCCAAATTACCAAAATGCCCTTATAATTATAAATACACCCATATGCATGCATTTATCATCATATAATAATATAATTCACATTAACACGCATAGGATCATCAAATATCATAATAAATCAATTATGGCCCTCCCGGCCTCCTAATCAAAGTTCTAAACCTTATTAGGAAATTTGGGGCATTACATACACCCTAACAAGCAATTCAATCTAGGGCCGTGCCCTGCAACAATACTATGGGCCTGCGCCCTGCTCTACGGGTACTACAGTTTTCTTACCTGTATCCCGAGCTTCTCAATGCACCAAAGTCACGAGCACGGTCCTCTAACTGCGAAGTGCAATGAGTTGGAAGCAAATGTAAAGAGCGGTAACATTCAAGACTTTTGACATGAGATCATATGAACAAGAGGAATGGGGAGACTTTTTAGAGGGAGCTTTGAGTTCTCGTTGAAATCCCTCGTCCTCTGTTCCTTTTTTTCTTTTTTTGGTTGTCCAATTATATGAACTCTTACAATAGGTCGAAAGCACAACCTTAATTTAATCTTTTTTCGCTCAGAAAATTTTATGATCTCCCATCCTTTTCCCCCATATGAACTTTTTCTCCTTCACTTTCACTGCTTTCTCTATCTTTCTGCCCACTGCTAAAGAACGTTTATTTTGAGAGAAATAACCATCAACATGCGGAGCATCATTGCATGGATCACCTTACGAGCATGAAATAACTAGTCAAACTTGTCATAAACTATGCCTAAGACTATCGATTATTAAACGTTCCTTGTCTTATCTGTTTCCACATACATCATTTAAACATATTGGAAACCTTGGAAGTTTGAATGGAGCTCCACAACACTACAACTACTAAATTAGCTAAGTTAAATTTTTTATTGGAATTGAGCAACAAATTGTTTTTTTTTTCCTTTCATTCCTCTTGTTCATATTAACCACTATTTTTTCTTAAAAAAAAATCTTCTCTTTTCTCTCTAGAACTTCAACGTTCAAAAGGCACCACTCTTTTCTTTCTCAAAGCCAACAATCAGAATTTACATTGGTGCTATTGTCCATTGGTTTTCTATTGGCTAAGGTTGTGTCGGGGGCATTTGTTGGTGGCAACAACGACTCAAACTTAATTGTTCATCTAGTTGCATTATAATTTTTTCTCATTGTTTCTCATTTTATTCTTAAGAGGAGATCTTGTGTCGTTATTCTTTCAATAATTTGATTCAATGTGAATTTTTCAGTGCGGGCAATAATTTATTTTTTTTATTCAATCTCATCTTCATTGTTTTTTTTATTAGGAGCTCTCCTCTAAATAGGGAGGCAACTTCATTAAAATAGAGTAAAATCTTACAAAAGGTGTCTGAACAAGGACTCCAAACAAACTGAAAAACCAAACAACAAAATACCCAACAACCAGCAACTAACTAAAACAACAAACAATCACAAACAAAATAAACAATACCCCTGCTTGCATAATACCATTTTCTTTAAAGGTCTCAATAGCACAAGCATTATCACTCTTGAACACCACAACATCCAGAGACATTGTAGCTGCTTATTTTGCAGCCAACATGAAGCCTAAGCTATCATCAGGTCTATTTGGATCACCTTATCTACCACTGCTCGTGCGATTTTGCCATTACTGTCACGACACAATGCCACCAAGTAAGCTCCTTGATTCGTGATCCACCACATCCGTAGAGAAGCAAATCCATCCTGGAGGAGGATGAACCCATTGTTGGCCGTCCTCAATCAAATTCAAATTTCCCCATTCTTGCATGCGCTTGTTAAAAATCTCGCACATCCTGTGAAACAGATTTGGCTGCTCTCCATTATTGATTCCATTTCTTTCCCTTCATATTAAATCCACTAACACTGAAGCTCTTGACATGGACTCATTAAATGATAAATTTGGTGGTCTGTTAGCGTTATTGGCTAGGAAATGGAACCATTCATTACATCTCGAAACACCAATACGATCTGCATTTAGGCCCCAACAGTTCAAAAACCAAAGCTTAGCGCTAAAAGGACAAGACCAAAACAGATGGAAGGAATCTTATGTGGCTTGGTTACAATGGGTACACTATGCATCATTGATATGCATGAAGGAAGCCAATTTGGCCTTACAAGGAAGAGCATGAGTCTATTTGAAACATTTTACGCCATACAAGGTTCAAAAAGTAATTTTTCATAATACAGTATCTGAACAGGTAATTTTGCATATTAGTGCATTTCAGATAGTGTCCTAATACTGGTCTAGGGGACTCTATCCGGCCCTCAAGGTTTCTTAGTGCAATTTCAGAGTCTTTTATAAGTGAGGTCTAAATAATCCAATGGGACTCTTAGGGTCTCTTAGTGCGATTTTAGGGTCTCCTAGTGTAATTTCAAGGTCTCCTATAAGTGAGGTCTAAATATTCTGATGCAACCCTCAAGGTCTCTTAGTACAATTTCAGGGTCTCCTATACGTGAGGCCTAAACAATCCAATGCGACCCTCATGGTCTGTTAGTGCAATTTCAGGGTCTCCTATAAGTGAGGTCTAAATAATTCAATGCGACCCTCATGGTCTCTTAGTGCAATTTCAGGGTCTCCTAGTGTAATTTCAAGGTCTCCTATAAGTGAGATCTAAATTATAAAAGTGATTTAATCAATCAATTATATTATAAAATATTATTATAATTAATTTAATCATTGAATTACATTATTAAAAGACCTTTCATTAATAATTTGATCATTTAATAATATTGTATAGGTGATTTACTTATTGAATATGATTTTATTGTTGATAATAAACCAATTAGTATCACTACATAAGTACTTTCATCATTGAATCACATTATAAAGTCCAATTATAGGACTACTAATTCGACTATATAACTCCTACTATTATTAATAAAAAATTCAATTACAAGTCAATTCATCATTTATATGTGTTATATAAGCCTTTTTTATTAGTAATTTGAGGGTCTCCAAATGCAATTTTAGGGTCTCTTAGTGCAATTTGAGAGTCTCTTATAAATCAGGTCTAAATGCTTCAATGTAATCCTTAGGATCTGTTAGTGCAATTCTCTTATAAATGAGATGTAAATGTTTCAATGTGACCCTTAGGTCTCTTAGTGCTATTTTAGGGCCTCTTATTGCAATTTGAAGGTCTCTTATAAATAAGGTGCAAATGCTTCAATGCGACCCTTAAGGTCTCTTAGTGCAATTTGAGGATCTCTTAGTGAAATTTGGAGGTCTCTTATAAATGAGGTGTAAATGCTTCAATGTGACCCTCATTGTCTCTTGGTGCAATTTGAGGATCTCTTATAAATAGGGTGTAAATGCTTCAATGCGACCCTGCAACGCTCAATTTCTTGAAGCATTAATTTGACAATTACCATAATTAATGTTTAAAATAAAAATACTCTTTTATTTATAAAATCGTTCATAAAGACCACTCAAACGTTTCAAAGAATGAAACTCTAGAGTTTCGTAGTTTTCATAAATAAAATAAACAACTCAAAATCCAATCCATAAATCTAAAACATCATTCTAAAAGAAATACTTAGTAAATTTTCAATGTAAGCCCGATCCCTTATGATCGTTAAATCCTTGACATGTACGCCCTCCGCCGAAGCTCTCCAGCTTATTGCGTAGTAACTACATCTTTGCATTTATCTGCAGCATAGAGTACCCATGAGCCAAAGCCCATGAAGAAGAGCTGTGTATGCCACAACCCCATAACCTTAACCGGGAATTTAAATCAATAACAGTAATAATAATATAACATAAACCAAAACTCATGAAAAGAAAGCGTATTCCAAGTTGAGTTGGACAAGTATCGTATAACGTAAGTGTTATACCCAGATTTCGAGCTATGTTAATTATGATCTCGAAAGTTGGATTCGCAAATCAGTGGACTCATAAGGTTGGAAACATGCTCCAGGATCGTATGTCGAGCTTGCAGGATATAGACGACCTCGAGTATGGTGACCTTGAAGTATTCATGATCTCGGAAGATAGCTCCGGGAACACACTCATCTTCAGGGACGACTTCGGATCCGGATTCCCGAGCTCGACGCACTTACGATCTCGAAAATCATGTGGCCTCGGGAGATGTTTCTAGCTCGATAGATGACGGGAAACCTGGGAGGCTAAAGCCTTGGAGATACGCGATAACCACCTTGAATATCTGCAAGTGTTATAAATATGAGATGTAATCCTCATTTATTATCGTAAATCCCCTAGAATCGTGAGATATTATTTGGAATCATACGTCTCCTGGTCTTCAGGGGATGTTTCTTTGTATATCTGATTATAGGCATTTAAAGCCATTAATTTTATTTATACAAAAAGAGTAACTACCCAAAATATGTGGGATAGTATTCTTTAGCCTTCTCTATAAATAGAGAAACCATGCACCATTGTAAATGACCGAAATTCTGATCCTTGAGAGAAAACTCTGGAGAATTCATTCTGGAAGAATTTCTAGAGATAATCTTGAGTTTAATAACAAAGACTCGTGGACTAGGCAGATTTAACTGCTGAACCACGTAAAAATCGTGTGTTTATATTGTTTTATTTGAATTGGCCATTTTCAGTTATCGTTTACGTGCTCTTCTTTCACTGTTTGACGAAAAACGGCGTCAACAGTAAGCATGCATTTTCAACATATCATAAGCATGCATTTTCGTAACGTAGACATACATTTTAAACGTAAGCATGCCAAACAGTTATCACATACACATACATAAAACATAACCATAGTTCATATAAGCTCATTAAACATAAACATTCACTAACATAATCATGCATTAACATAAACATATCTCATAAATAGTTTCTATCATAGAGTACGTTAAGCGTACACCCTGCGTGCAGGTGTCCATTCTTCTTACCTCAAAAGCAGCGATCCGCACACCGTAACACGTCCCTTCAAGTATCCTCAGTGAGCCTATACATAACATATAATATCATTGTTTTAAAAAAATCTTAACCAAACAAAACCATAATTATACCCACTAGTATTATTTCTATGATTAATTCATCCTCATATCATTCTTAAGAAAGTCTTAAAACCCCTCTGCATATAGTCCCAACAATTACCAACTTATATCTAAAGGTACATAAAAATATCCTCAAAATCACATTTTTGGGCAGCTGGCGCGGTTGCGCTCACAGAGCGCTAGGCCAAACTAGACAGGTAGTGCGGTTGCGCCAGGGCTGGGCGTGATCGTGCTAAGTCTTTAATTTCAAAGATCGCAGTTGCAATTTCTAAACCTGAAATTCGAGCCAAATTGTAAAATCTCGACCCCAAACCACCAAAACAGGTATCCTAACATGATTCTAATCCCATGAATTTTAACATCCCTAAACCTATATTAAACAGTTATCAACTTAGAAACAATAACAACAGTCTTAGATCTTCAAAAACTTAGATTAACAAAACATTAAACATAAGTTTGAACACTTACTGATCAAGATCCAGCCACCAAAATCTTAGATCATTGATGTCTATGGGATCTCCTAGCCTTTCAATATTCCAGATTGATGATCGCCTCCAAACCTCAAGCTTTAAAATCTCAGATCAAGAACGAGAGATTGTTCTTGGTCTGTTCCCCTTTAGCTTATCGCAAAACCAGAGTTTGAAGAAAATACGACGTCTAAACCTATTTTACTTATTAATTAATTATTTAATCTGACTTAATCATGTAAAAACCAAATGACCTTTCTGTCTCCAGCCTTAAATTTATCCTTAATAATCACTTAAGACCCTTATTGTAATTTCTATCCAAAACTAATAGCTTTAATTGTTCATAATTACACTTTTTATCATAAAACCCATAATTCTACTTTGGCCCCTAACACTTGAAGAAACTAATGCGTGTTGATTGCTTGACAGAACACATAATTAAACCTACATTGTAAATTAGGCATATCATAATTCATATAATTAAACACATAATGTCATACAATTTACCATAATACCCTTACTAGTAAAAACGAATATTATAGACCTTCAGGGTCTCTTAGTGCAATTTGAGGGTCTCTTATAAATGAGGTGTAAATGCTTTAATGCGACCCTCAGGGTCTCTTAGTGAAATTTTAGGTGGGGCAGATTCAAACGTTCTATCTCCTCATACCTCTCTTTATTCAAACGTTCCATCTCCTCATATCTCGATATGTGCAGTTTTTATTAGTCAACCGTGGAACGTTTTAGTGACTCCAATAATTCACTATAAACATGATCAGTTGGGGCAGATTGTGAGGATAACACAAGACAAGCTAGAGTAAACTGAGGAGGTGGCATAGAAGAATCTACAAAGATCTAGGTTGAAGGACCCTCTGAGGAAGGTGGATGAGGAGATGGAGGTTGGCAATCTGGCGTAGAACACTTTGGATGGATCTGGGCCTCTTCTCCCGCAACAATACGAGGATTATTACGTAGGATGACATTGCCGACTAAAAATGAAGAGATCTGATCTATAATGTCATCTGCATTGTCTACATAGCTATGAAGCCTTTCATAGAACAATTTACCTTTCTCCTTTGCACTTGGAGACAGAGTAGGTCGCACAAAGATCTGAAAAACCAAAGAAAGGAAAGTAAAATAAGTTAACATAACTAAATATATTTGCGTTTTAAAAAATTCACAAGCAATTTTTATATGTGGATAAATACCTCATCATCTTCTTCTATTACTTTGGATATTCTAGCAGTTGAGATATTTTGATGGTTAACATTTATATTTTAACCAAGCCATCGTGGAATATGATTTCCAGAAATTCTTTGTCCAATAATTTCTCTCAATTTTGGCATTGCTTCACAAATACATATCTATTAGAATCAAAACAAAAGTTATAAGCATGAAAAACATATGATAAACCATATTTATAAAAAACCAGATGCAAAATTTTAGATTTTTTACTTGAAATATCCAAGGATAACATATGAAGTTCCACCTGATAGGATCTTTATTAGTATCTGTCTGCAAGTCTACACGAGTGATTTGATCTATAATCTTCTCATATACCAGCCTCCCCCAAGGATATTTATCAAATATCTCTAATTTGTCCACTAGTTGCGGCCAAGATGAATCTATTGTAGTACCGACACTTGAATTTAAAAGAAACATACTTAGTAGGCAGATAAAGCACAACTTCATTCTATCTTTCATCCTTTCCACTTTTGGTATATTATCTAGGAAATTTGTTGCATCCTCTATTTTTATAGACTTATCCTTGAAGTACTTATTCTTTAAATTGTTGTTTGATGAAACCACATTCAGTTCTTCAGGTGTTAATTCGCCACCAGTGTATAATCTAGATACTATTGCAAACTCTTTGATAGAGAACCTCACAGATTTGCCATTTATCAAAAACCACCACTCATGCTTTTTTTGACAATTTATCCTCCTCACAATTATCTGGTGCGATAAGGTCCCACAAAATTTCCCTTTACTAGGGGGTTCCAACAAATGACCCAACTGACCATATTTTCTAAAAACATTCTTGTCAGTTTTTGTTAACCACGAATTTATTTTTTCAAATAATTGCATGGAAGACCCAATGCTAATTTTAGATTTTCTTTGTACATTTTCATTCGTAATAACACTCGAGACACAAGGAAGCTCCGTTGTTAAAACAACTCTAGAAATTCTGAAATAATTTACCAAACAAACAAAAACAATATAAATTAATGTAAATAATAAGTACATACATTTATTACAAAATTGAACTAAGCGACCCAGAAGGTCACAAAAGGTCTCTTAGTGTATTTTTACATCAACAAGAAAATTGAACTAAGCGACCCTAAGAGACCTAGAGGGTCGCAAAGGTCGCTTGATGTATTTTAATATCTAAGAAAAAAATTGAACTAAGCAATCCTAAGCGACCGAGATGGTCGCAAAATGTCGCTTAGTGTATTTTACATTAAGAAGAAACTTGAACTAAGCGACCCAGAATGTCGCTTAGTGTATTTTAACATTAAGAAAAAAATTACACTGAGAGACCCTAAAATACACTTAATTACACTAGGCGACTCTATGAGATACATATGGTCTCTTAGTTTAAGTATCAAGTTAGTGAAAGAGTAAAGGAATGAGTGAAAGTAAAAGTTGTAGAAATAAGTAAAAAAAAAAAAATATCAAGAAATACATGTTGTCGCCGTTGAGGGTGGTCGGAGCTCGTAGCCGGCGAACTTCTCATGGCAGTAAAGGGTTGCTGGTCTAGTATCTTCAATGGAGAAGAAGAGAGATGTGAAAGGGGAGGAAGATGATGGGTTTCTAAAGGGTCTGATTGGTTCGCGATTAGAAAACTGTATTTTTGAAAAGTGAGATTCAGAAATGAAAATCTGAATTTAGTGACTAAAAACATGTTTCTGAAAATGTGATTGGTTCAATGTCAGTAAACTGTTTTTGAGTTTTAAAAAACTGAATCTGTGATTGGTATTAAAGTTGAAAATATAACAGATGCTGAATACGTGATTGATACAATTGAAAGTAAAATTTAATTATATTGATAAATTAAAATTTAATAATAGTGCATTAATTAAATTCATAATAATATTGCATTGTCATTAATTATTTTACTAAATTTATATAGATGACTAAAAATTTTAAATAGAAGTAAATACAAAATAATCTTAAAAAAAGTAGATTGACTTGTAAAAAGGACAAAAGAAAAAAAAAATAAGAACGTAAGAAAAATAAAAGAAAAGTAGCAAGAAAAAAAAATATTTTTTTTAAAAAAGTAGGATTATCCTGAAAATATAGGGTCTGATTGGTTCGTGATTAGAAAACTGTATTTTTTAAAAGTGAGATTCTGAAATGAAAATCTGAATTTAGTGACTAAAAACATGTTTCTGAAAATGTGATTGGTTCAATGTCTGTAAACTGTTTTTAAGTTTTAAAAAACTGAATCTGTGATTGGTTGAAGTGAATCTGAATATTATTTTAATTTTATATATTCTATATACATATGTTGTATGATTTTATATTTTTTAATAGATTTAATTAAGTAAAATTTAATAATAGTGCATTGATTATATTCATAAAATTGCTTCAGTATATAAGTGTTACTACCCATAAAAGAGTATTAACAATTATGATGATGTGACAATACAGTGACTTGGTATAACAAGTACCAAGTCACTAATAGGTAAATATTTTTTTTCTATATTAATTTCGAATTTAGTTATTTTTTGTAATAATTAATGTTGTTTCCAACTGATGAGAGATACTACCTATATTTAGAAATTGACATGCATTTGAAAAATAATAAATTTACAATATTACATTTTTATAATAAATACACGTTTTTCATTAGGTAACCCTTCTAAAAATTTGAAAAAATCAAAATTTATTTTTAGAAATATTAATTAACAATTATAAATATGGACCTTTGATTTTAATTCAATAATTAATATTAAAGTAATTATCAATGTGTAGTAACCATTTAAATGCACCCATATATTTATATATATATGTATATACATATATACTCGATCAGTAAGTCAAATCTTACTAAAAATATTAGGAAATAGAGAAAACATCTTTTTATCGTTTTCAATTGTATAGGCAAAATTTTAAAATCAAATTTAGATTTAGTTTTAAGAAAGGACTAACCAATCATATATTATTGTGGGTCCTACATGCTTTTAGTATTTGGAAACATAAAATTGGTTCCAAACCTGATACCAATCAGACTCTAAAATTTTCGTTTTTTAAATCCAACGGAAGAATTGAATTTATATTTTAAATTAGTTTTTAAAAATATTTAACCAAAAAAGTTTATTTTAGGACCCACAACTTTTAATTTTTAAAAACATAAAATCATATTTGAAATCATGCGATTTTTTTTGTTTTGATGAAGAAATCATGCGATTTTGTTGTATGTATTGAGGTATATTATTTAGAGAATCCATTTCATGAACGCCACATCATCGGATTTAAAAAAAATAATAACTAAAATAAGAAAGAATAAGAAAAAAGAAAAAAGCCATTTTGCACAAAGTTCTCTTTATTTTGCATACTATGATCGTCGACGAGGGGGGAGAGGCCGAGGCCGAGGCCGAGGCCGCATCCGCAGCGCAGCAATCGAAGGCGGACACCCAACAATCTCGACTGATCCTCCACAATTTCCTTTCCCTCCATCAATGCAATGAACTTGAATTCATCCACAAGAGTTGCAGTACAGTGGGTTACAGGCCCAACGTCTTCTCCACCACTCTTTCTCATCTCATCGCCACCAATTCTCCCCTTTTTCTCAGACCCTTCATTTCTATTAGAGGTATTCACCATTTACTCAATACCCACTTCTCCTTTTTCATTTATTTTTGTTAACAACTTCAAACCATTATGATGAAGAGAGGTTAAAGGAGAAGGTAGAGGAGTTCTTCGGCTGCGAGTATGAACTCTTTGTTGAGTTCACCGGTTTGATCAGGTTCCTTTTCTTTACTTGACTGAATAAATTTTCTATTTTTTGGACTATGTTATGTGATGCTAGTAAACTATGTGTTTCCAGTTGGACTAGAGGAGCAAGCATTGGGTGGCATAGTGATGATAATAGACCGTATCTTGAGCAGAGGCACTTTTCGGTGTGTATTCAAACTTGTTTTAAGAGTCTCACTTTCACTTTTTATGATCATGTGCTTTGCTTAGATAGTTTTTCCTATCAATTTTCCTTTTGCCCATTTTCATATGTTCACCCTTTTTTATGTATCTATTTGGACTGTGTTACTTGGGGTACTCCAGACTGACAGTTTTCCTCATTTTTTATTGTAAAAGGCAGTTTGTTATCTGAATAACTACGAGGATGATTTCAGTGGGGGACTTTTCCACTTTCAGGATGGGGAACCACAAACTATTGTACCATTGAGAGGAGTAAGTAGGGATACTATGCTTGGTAATGATTTTCTTTAGTTTCTTTGTTTGGTTCATGCATTAGAATGGAAGACCAAAGACCCTTTGGGAGTATTTGAATGTGTCAAATCAGAACTAAGGAAAGGAAAAACAGAGTTGATTGAGATTTAGTTTCAGTTATTTGCTCATTATTCACCTAGTAGCTCTATATTTTCAGGATGTTGTGATATACACAGCTGATAGCTGCAACATTCATTCTGTTGATGAGGTAGCTCTCTCTCTCTCTCTCTCTCTCTCTCTCTTTCTCTGTCTCTGTCTCTGTCTCTCTCTCTCTTGTCACTCCTGCACATGAAGTGCCAGATGAATGCTGATTCTCTGTTGCTGTTTTTCTTTTGTGCTCAGATTATTGATGGGGAAAGACTTACTTTGGCATTATGGTTTAGTCGTGAGAGTTCTTATGATGAGGACACTAAACTTATTTCCCTTCTCTCAGAGACTACATTACATAGTAACAAATGGCTACCACTTCCAGCATCCAGTGATATGTATTGGTTTTCACTGGGTCAATCTTCTGAGGACCGCTTGGGTTTTGATATATGTTGGGCAAGATTGCATGTACTTGGGTTTGACATACTTTATTCTGAAGATAAGAGCTGCTACTCTGATATCTCTGAGTTATTAATGGAGCCAGTGCAATTGGCAAGGGGAAATGAGTTGTTTGACAAGGAGTTTGTCAATATCCTGCATGCACTTCAGGTATTAAAGCAATGCTTATGTTGCCATGAATTGGTGTTACAAAGATTAAAACTACTTTCATTTGAAACACCAATTCTTCCTTGTTGTCTGTTAGTAATCTAAATTTGAGTCCTTACTCAAAGTTTTGAGCGAGTCATGTACATTCACATATAGTGTTTTCAATCCTTTATGCAGTTTAGTGTTGCTCCATTTCCCCTCTTCTATTGTTTATCAAAGCAGCATTTGGTAACATGGAAACACAATTATAATTCACTTGGATTGTTTTATTTTTTGACGTCTTGACTGATGGCATCTATGATCTACATGTTAGCAATTGAAATGGCTGAAGAATTAAACAAGTCGCTATAGCACAAATACGTTCTTTCTTGAGTAATTGGAATTTTCTTTTGAATATCCCTTCGTATGGAAGATATGCATGTTTTTTCTAGTTCTGCAACTTGTAATCTGAGGGTGGTTTATGCAGAGTGTTGAACTGAAAAACTTATGTAGAGCTAAGGCTTGGGTTTGATGTCATTTATTTTACCATTGTTGAAGACTACTTTCTGACCACCATCTGTATTATCTAGAATTTTTAGAGGTGGTATCACTGGGGCTAGTGCGTTGCAGCAACAAGTTTGCCACCTTGAAATTCTTTCATATTTCATCCACCAAGTCTCTCTCTAAATTATGTTTAACAGGTGGTGCAATACTACTGCTGGAAGGCTTCCGAAGTGGTAGCTATGAAAGTTGAAGTAGAAAACAGCAAGGTTGTACTATTGTCAGAATTGCAGCAACACAGAATTAGTAGCCTCAAGTCTTTATTTTTGAGGGATAATCACCTAGCAGAGACGGTGTTTAGTCGTGCAACTTGTGGCAAAAATGTGCAGCACGGTTTTGATTGGACAAAGTTTGCTGCTACCATAGCAATGTGGGAGGGTTATGCTTGCGATTCTTATGAGGGAATAATGAGAAGCTTACCATACTGGAGAGTACAACAATCTATATTCAATGTTTCATTCAATGAGACGTAACTGGTATGTTTACTTGTTGCTCTTTATTAGATTTAATAAAAAACTAATCATTTGGAGTGGTACTTTATCAATCAACCACATATTTTTGAACTGTTATAACTAAGCAGAATATGTTTTCTCAAAACAGCCAGAGATTAAAAAGGGTTGAGGGAGTGTGGATGTTAATGATAGATTAAGCTATAAATATGTATATTTTCCATTGAGAGTATTAACTACTGAGCCTTATCTTAGACTTACAAGCAGAAATTTGAAAGGACTCTATATCTAATAGTCATCACCTTCCACCTTTATTTGTAATAATCACATTATTCTTCTTCTATCTCTTTCTGAACAACTATATAAACCGCCATTTAGTAATCAGAGAGAGATTTCTCTACATGGATGAGTCCAAATTTTTGTAGAGGCTCTCTTGGTGCAAGACATTACCGAAGACATCGTAGTATGAAAAGGTGGCCACTGTCTCAGTTATTTCCATTGACATGAAACCTTGCCCATCATAGTACAGCTTTAGCTCCTCTGGGTTCCACTTTTTTTCGTCTCCTCTCCATGCCTTGGAGCCACCTCCACTTGTCATGAACTGGATTTGGCTGCACAGGACACAATTCTAATATCAGTTGCTAAGTTCTTTAGAAATTTATTCTTACTGAAAAAAAAAAGCATGGCTTTAAGATCAAGAAAACAGTCACCTTTTATTGTCAACTATGTGCTCTAAGCAATGGTCATGGCCATTGACATAGAAATCAACATTGTTTGCCTGAACAAATAGTGTACAATATGAGTTTGGAGTTCAATCTAAGAACAACTTTTCCTTTACAAGAAAAGAAGCCAAGTTCAATTCTTATTTAGAATTATTAGAAGGAATTTTATTCAACACCTCAAGTATTGGGAGGAGTTGTGATTCAAGCTCTTCGGTATTTCCATGGTGTCCAGCGCTTTTGATTGTATGGTGACCAACCACAATTTTCCATTTTGCAGTAGAATGCTTCAGTGCTGAATCCAACTTCTGTTGCATTGCAATAATATATATATATATATTTATATGTTAGAATTTTTAAATGTTTACTGAGTTATCATAATTTAATAAGTATATTTTGGAAACTATTAAATTGATTACAACCATTGAATTATGTAACTAATATTGACCTAACTAAGGGGCACCAATAGTGCTCAACAACACCTTACGATGATTAGTGCAATTTAGTAACGGGACTTTAGAGCACTCCCATCCGGTGCTCTACTTCAACCTTTAAAATACCTCCCAAAAACACACATTTTTCTATTTTACCTCTAAGTTTTACATTTTACCATACATCAGATTCTCTATTTTTTTCTTTATATCATTTAAATATTATATTTTCAAACATTTTTTATTCATTTCAAATATTTTTTATAACTATCAATAATATTCTAATATATTTTAATATTATAATATTGGGTTAAAGGATGAATAGTGTACATTAAATATAGCTTGGTACTGTAGCTTTATCTAAAAATATTTGTAAAATACATCATCCAATGTATACTCATTTTTGTTAGTTTTAGCTATTTTTTTACATATTTTGATAATATAACTCACCCAATGTGAGTGCTCTTATAGCAATGCTCTTAATTTATGGCTCTTGGGGTTCATATGATTGTGAAGGGGTCAGTTAAATTACCTTCAATAGCTTTGAGAGATAATGGTGCCTTGGTAACACTCCTCTCCAGTCATATGTTTGGCCCTCTGGGTCGGTGAAATACTTGTCCACAAATGGAGTTGTGTCCACAAAGAAAAATTCCACAATTTCTGACCCAAGAAAAAATAATAATAAATTTGAAGCCAGGCAATTTCAGATTGTATTGGCAAATATTACCCACCTTGAGCAATGTTGTGCTAGGTTTCATAGTATAAGCAAAATAAGCAACCAAACCAAACAATGCACATATAATGGTAGTTTATTCTTATAAAGTGTATTTGTTAACAGATTGAAATTATATAAAATATGCACCTGCATTTACAATGAAAGACCTTAAGCAGAGCCATCTTCTATCTTTTTTCTTGAGATCAGGACTCAATTGTGCTAATGCATCCCCACGATAGTCATGGTTCCCCAAAACTGCCAATTAAATATCCAAACACATTAGCAAAATATTAGCCAATCCAAATATTGGTAATGCAAATTATGTATAATATATGTTGGATTTGGTGAGAAAATAGTTATGTAATGTTAAATTATTGATTAGATTTGAAGTTATTATTACCAATGTACCATTGCTTCTGCAAACTTGGAGCTGTGTAGATATTGGAAAATGACTCATAAAATGCAGGGTCATTCACACCAGTCAAACCATCTTCATAAAAATTGTCACCCGTGGAGATCACAAACTCAATGTCTAGTTTCTCTCCAATTATGCCCATCTACATTTCATATAAAAATAATATATTATAACCAGCATTATTATAAAAGGGTATTTGCGGCATAAATACAAAATATTTTACCTTTATTACAGTTAAACACCGAATTTTTTATTTTTACGACAAAAGTACATAATGTTCAATATATGTTAAAGATAAATACTTAATTTTTTTTCTTTACGGCAAAAATACTCAAAAGTTGCTAAAACATTACTTTTATCAGTACTCAAGATAAATGTTGACTCACCAGATATGTATCACTCCGTAATTTGGGTATTTTTGTTATCAAAATATGTATTTTTTAAAAAAATATTATGAAATGGACCGATTGCAGAGTGATAAATGTCTGCTTAGTCAATATGTTTAACAACGAGGATGTACTTAAAGAATCAATGTTTTAACAACTTTAAGTATTTTTGCTGCAAAGAAAAAAGATTAGGTATTTATTCTAACATTTATTGAACATTGAGTATTTTTGCGGTAAAAAAAAAAGATTAGTTATTTAACTGTAACAAGTGTGAAATATTGAATATTTATGCCGCAGGTACTTATATTATAAACTAATAATACATATAAATTTCATAATATTAAATTCATGTAGGTCCAACATTTATATTAGTGCGAGTGATGTCGGTACGAAAACAAACATTTCTTGTTTGTTATATTTAGAGGTAACTATTACATTTCTTGTTTCATGAATATTTTCACAAATTATCCCATCAAGAACTATTTCAATAAGTTATATTATATATATCTTGCATTCTTCCAAAAGTTATAAAACTCTTACTATTTATAAGAAGTGAAATTAATCTCAAGAAAAAATCAGTGCACTACCAACAACCCATTCATTACTCAATAATCTTAATTATTTAATTTTCAAGCCAAGAAATGCTATTTTCTTCATGTATAATCTATGCCAACTAACATTATGTTCTTATAAAGGTGGACCCCGGCTGTGTTAATTACGCATATTATATGCCGACTAATTATATAAAAGAAATTTTTTGATAATAATTATTAGGTATTTTTAGTATTTTCGGTATACGGATTATTTTTTTTTATATGCGTTGTATAATGTAATACATGAGACCTAACGGAAATTCTTGGTTTTAACGGTTTTTTATTTTTTTAATGTTAACTTTAACGGAATATTCTATTATTTAACATAATATTTGTAAACACTTAAATTTAAATAAAATAAAATAAATAATTAAAAAATTTTAAAAAAGATATTTTTTAGATATTTTACAATGATAATTATTTAAAAATAATAAATACTTAAATAAATTAAAATATGATATTTTTCAGATATTTTACAATGATAATTATTTTAAAATAATAAATAATTAAACAAATTAAAATATGATATTTTTGAGATATTTTACCATGATAATTATTTAAAAATAATAACATCATACGTTTTATAACTTAAATAAAATTTAATTAAACTTATAAACTTACTTATTAGAATAATATCATATTAAACATATAATATAATCTACTGTGAATAATATTTAATATTACATTAAACATATAATATATAATCTCTTGTTGTCACTCCAAAATTCAAAAACTAGAACAAACATAAATTTTAACAAAAATAAATAAATTATTTAATTAAAATATGATATTTATTTGAAATTTATATGACATTAATATAAATTTAATAAAAATAATTAATAAATTCTATAAATAAAACTAAGCAAACGTGCATATTGCACGTTGCTTGTAACTAGTAGAGATAATACGCGTGAAACAAACTGTTTGAATTTTAATTTTGATATTCTAAATTAATCAAAATTTTCTGAAAATTCGTGAGAAATCCCTGTAATTACATTATATAAAAAAAATTAAAATGGTAGCTTATATATGTACCAAAAATACTAAAAGTATTAAATATATATATTTCAGAGGTATAGATGTAGTCACGCACTATACGCATATATATATATATATATATATAAACATATTTATCTCGTTCCTCTGTGGAGTAATATACAGTATCATCAATGCATTATTATTCCTAAATTGCTTCTAACATTATTATAAATTAAGAATAGTTATATCCTAATTAAACCTATTATTTCATATATAGAAAAGTCATAAAACTTTAAATAAAGGGACGGTATATGTACAAATCGTTATTGATATTTATTTATAACGGTTTTTTTTGGTATCAACTTTCATATATAATAAGACTTAGGCATAGCATCAATTTAATGAAAAAAAATTCTGATTTTCCTATTACACTGTCTCATCCCATTCTCACTAATTAATTTAACACACCTCATTTAATTTAATTAATTATTAATAAAATTATTTGACAGCATTAAAATGAATTAATGGAGCTTTTAATTTTCTCTTCTCAATTAATACTAAATTCTCCTTCAAGAAAAATAATAATGATATCAATTTATTTTAAAAGAAAATAATCTCAATTTAAATTTAATAATAATATCCATCGATTTAATATAAAATTAGTTGAAAATCCTTATTAAAATTTAATCTCAATTAATTAAAAGTCTTATTTTTTGGTGACATTTTTGTTAAAGATTCTTATTAAAATTTAATCTCAATTAATTAAAAGTATAATTTTTTTTGGTAATCTGTCACGACAAATTTTTTTTAAAAATATTTTTAGAAATAAAAATAAAATAGAAAACCACATTAATATTATTGCTCTCAACGTTAAAGAAAATAAAATACATAAAACATCTTTATAAAAGTTAAAATCTGATCATAAATCTTTACCAACATAACATAATTATATGTAATTTTTTTTTAAAAAAAAATGGTACTTATATGTATTTTTCTGTAATAAAATATGAGCAAAGAGAAAAAAGAGTGTTTTCTTATGCAAAATAACAGGAGAAGGAAAAAAAATGAAAATTTGATTGTAAAATCTTAATTTGAATAAGAATAGTTATTCCTCTAATTTAAATGGAACTAATATTGTATTTTTTTGTAAAGAGTTGTAATAGGTTTTCTCATTTTAAAAGAGAGAAAACAAGTAAAATAGATAGAGATTGGTATGAGGCTTTGAGCTCTAGTTATGGAGCTCTTTGATTACTGTTGTAAAGAGATTGTTGAGCAATAAAAATTTTACTCATTTCTCAAAAAAAAAATATTGTATTTTTTTTAAATTTAAAGTAACATTAATATTTGATTGTTAAAAGAAATATTATGTATTTTAGTTAATTTAACGTTAGAGAGCAAAAATGTTTAAATTTTATTTTTGTCTTTTAACGTGATTGATTACAAAAAAATTAGACTTTTAATTAATTGAGATTAATTTTTAATAAGAATTTTTAACTAATTTTATATTAAACTGATAGATATTATTATTAAATTTAAATCGAGATCATTTTTCTTTTAAAAATAAATTGATATTATTATTTTTTTGTAGAGAAAATTTAACATTAATTGAGGGGAGAAAATTGAAACTCTATTAATTCATTTTAACGTTGTTAAATAATTTTATTAATAGTTAATTAAATTAAAAAAAGTATCTTAAATTAATTTAATTAGTGAGACAAAATGAGACAATATAATAGGGATGCAGATTGTTTTTCCAATGTAAGGGGGTCCAATATACGTACCAACGAAACTGCTATGGAATATACATCGAATTATGCTATGGAATATATTACTATGACACGTAACGTACTCTTCTCATAAATAAACGTGTCAGTTCCGTAAGTACCACATTATAAGTTGTGTGGTTTTCAACCCCATATAAGTTTTATAGATTAGCTACTTTTATGACCATTGATTTTGAAATTTAGATATTTATTATCCTGAAAAGTACTATAATAATGTTGAAAATTGATATAATTAAGGTGTTACTTTTCTTATGATATGTTACGTATCAATAATCTACAAGTTTATTATTAGGTCGTTTGGTTGTGGTGACTATTAATTAGCACACCACGATTTGACCTCACAAATGATTCAAATACTATAAATTAGAAGAGAAAAATGTGAAAATGATATTTTTTTTTAAATGATTTTGTATTCTGATTTATTTTTGATAGTTTTTTGTAAAATATTTTAGTTTAAAATTTGACTAATTGTCTAAATTTTTTAATTAGTTATCTAAAATTTTCGACTAACTGTTTAAATTTTTGACTACCTGTCTAAATTTTTAACTATCTACTTAAATTATGAGAGATTATTTTACAAAAAATTATTAAAATTTAGCTAGAATGCAAATTGACTTTTACAAAATAAGTCATTTTAATAAAAGCCACAAAATATAAATAGTATAAAACAAACCTATATATATATAAATATATATACGATATAGCTAGGGGTGAATCATGATTTGATGATTTCATGCAGAATATTTTAGTAATATTTCTAGTGCGGGTATATTATTTTTTTGATATAGATCGAAACCTACAAGTCAAATGAACTTAAATAAAGAAGGTCACATTTTAGAAATATATACATAGTACAATTTTTCAATAGTATGTTCAATTTAAGCCTTATCGGTAATATTTTGAGTGTTATTAACTTTTGAATAGTTTTTGACGCAATTTTTTTATGACTATGTATATGGTAGCTATTTAGAGCATCGACGAAATTTTTAGAAAATTCTGAATAATTTATAATACCGAAAATTAAGTTCAAACATGTTACATATGTGACTAATTTTTTTTATACGCGTAGAAAATAACATGTTTGAACCTAGTTTTCGGTACTGTAAACTATTCAGAATTTTCTGAAAATTTACCGATGCTCTAAGCAACTACAATATACACGTTCATATAAAAATATTGCGCCAAAAACAGTTCCCGAGTCAATAATACTGAAAAGCCCAACCGAGGCTTAAAGTGAAGTCCTTTAGAAAATTCTCCTATTTATTGTGGTTATTATTAATAATTAAATAAACCATTTATAAAATACAATATGCATCTACCATACCAACCAGTTCAAACATCCACAGTTTTGAATATTATTTCTGTACAAACTTCTAATTATGAACAAATATAAGCAAGGAATAATATATATCAAAACCTTATAGTATTAAATTCAACAAATTATGGAACCAAAATGATAATCCCATGATCTTTCAGATCAGAGACTCTTTAGAAATTTATTAAGCACCAAACCTAGAAAATGAATTAATACAAAGAACACATATATATATATAATATATTTGAAGATATTATTACCTGATGGGCGACTTGGGACTGGTTGTAGAAGCCCCGTCGTCCCCAGTCGCCGACCACCAAGAAATTGAGCGACCTATCAGCTGGTTTCGCCGCCGGGAGTCGGAGATATTGAAGTTCAGCGCCACTCGTGACATTTATGAACGAAAGAGCTGTAAAGAAGAAAACTACTATAATGGTCCTAGAAGCCGCCATGGATGATATATATATATATATATAAATATATATGGATTAATAGTATGTGTTATTAGTTGTAATTGCATGTAGCAAAACGAGACTCAGATAAATTTGATTTTATATAATATGGGCAAGAGAGAGTGATTTTAATTTGTTTCTAATACGTGAAATGAATAAAGCCAAGCTCTAAGACAGTTTTGACATATAAATATATATATTTATAACGTGTGTGATGCACCATTAAGCATGTCAACAAGTATATAAAATGGGATATTCTTTTTCTACCAAATAATTATTAATTGGTTTGAAATTTTTATATATATATAATGACATTACTTGTAAGCTACAATGACGGATAATTATGCGTATTTGAATGCTTATTTTTATTTTTAAAATATAACGTTTGCAAATAAAATAAAAAAAAAATGAAAGGAAGAAATGGTTGCTTATATCTGAGAGGGATATATATACCTAATCGTCAAGGTATTGGATTGGAATTAGTTGCATTCGTCAATCAATATTCTCTTCCTACCAAAAAAATATGTGGTAATTAATATTGAAAAGTTGTTTCTTTTTTAAAGTTCATTTTAATAATTAAGAGTGGTTTGATGTTTTGTTTTCATCACAAAAAATTCAAATTTTTTTGAATAAAAGATTAATTTTATTAATAAAGATCCACGACCAAATCCCTTAACAAACAAGCAGGAGCATCATGCTCCATAAACACACGATTATAGTAAACACAAGATAAACGCGCTAAGGAGTGTGCTCCCTGGTTCCCAGATCGTTTAACAAAAATGAAATGAAGTTGACTCATAGCTGCCTGCCAGCAACGACTTACAATCCTCCACCACAGACCCAAATGCAGAAGCCATAACAATCTGACTTTTGAATGGCCTGCACAACAACAAGGCAATCAGTTTCGACCATCCCTTGTTGCCAACCTCTCTTAGCAGCAACTAGCTTACCATTACTATCCCAAGCCACACACCCAAAGCCAAATTTCAATTCCTCTTCAAACATGACAACATCTACATTGACCTTGATCTTATTACGTTGAGGCTTGACCCAGTGATCACTACCGTCCCCTGGCACAGAACACACCAGCGACGCAACATGACTGTTGTTTTGAACACTTGTCCATTGATCAAGGTGACCTTTATCAAACACAACTATATCTATAGCATGCTGATTTTTTTGACACCAAACCAACTAATTCATTCTTTTCCAAATAGCCCAACAAACAACCATATAAAACTCCAAGCGCTCCTTGCAAAAAGCACCAAAAAAACATTGTGAAGTCCATCCCCAAAAAAGCTTCCTCCCAACAAGCTTTCGCAAAAGAACAACTTATTAGGCAGTGTAAAGTCGATTCAGCACCTTGAGAACACTGAGGACAACGGCTCTAAATAAGAACTCTTTTACTTACTAATTGAAGATTAGTAGGCAAACAATTAGGCATAGACCTCCGCAAAAAAATCTTATCATTCAGAGGAGTTGAGATTGATGAAATGAGCTGTGTTTAATTCACAAGCTCTTTGTGATATTTATAGATAAGCAAAACAATACATCAATCATAACAGAATTCTGTTATAGCAAAAAAGAGAGCTATGAAAGAGTAACAACTCTTCCTAACCGCACAGCTCTCTAACTGAAAAATGACAGCCTGTACTAACTAACAACCTTCACTAATACCCCCCCCCCCCTCAAGCTATACTTGGAATGTTCCAAGTAAAGCTTGTTACAAAGAAATTGAAATCGAGGAGAAGACAAAGGCTTAGTAAACAAGTCTGCTGTTTGATCCGCTGTAGTGAACATCAAGCTCAATGTGCTTAGTTCTTGTATGGAAAACAGGATTCAAGGCAAGAGCTTGAGCACTCTGATTATCACACCATAAGACAGGAGGTGTTTTGTGAAGAGTAATGCCCAGTTCAGTCAAGAGAGAACTAATCCATACAAGCTCAGTAGCTGCAGAAGCAAGAGCTCTATACTCAGATTCTGTTGATGATCGAGCTACTGCTCTTTGCTTTCTAGAGCTCCAATTTACCAAATTTCCACCAAGAAAGATACAGAAACCACTTGTGGATTTCCTGTCATCGAGACTAGATGCCCAATCTGCATCAGAATATCCCTCAAGATTGAGCAAAGTAGATGGTTTAAAATGCAGACCAAGATGGGGAGTCCCTTTAATGTACCTCAGAACCCTTTTACATGCATTCCAATGATTTACTGTAGGTGACTTTAGATATTGACTTAATTTGTTGACTGAATAAGCAATATCAGGCCTTGTCAATGTGAGATATCGTAGAGCTCCTATGGTGCTCCTATACATTTCTGGTTTGTCTAGAACAGGACTATCATCGTGAGATAACTTGTTGGCCAATATCATTGGAGTATTGCATTCTTTAGCATCTTCAAAATTGGTTCTGTTCAAAAGATCTGTAGCATATTTGGACTGTGTCAAATAGATCCCTGATTTGTTTCTGTAAGCTTCAAATCCCAGGAAGTAACTAACAGAACCAAGAGATTTGAGAGCAAACTTTGTATGTAGGTCTGTAATCAACTTAGTTATTGTTAATGTTAAGTTTTAGTTCTTGCTGTTTATTGTAAAAAATTATGCATTTTGTCTTGTCTAGGTTTCGATCTGTTTTATCTCAATATTATAAAGGGTTAACACTGTTTTGATAGGTTAGTTGTTAGTTAAAATAATAATGATCTTTTCCAGCTGGCAGTCCACGTGACAAGCTGTTGTCACTTGATTCTGTCCTTTCTATATATAGATCATTGTGCTAGACAGAGCGACTAACTCTTTGAGAAAAAACCCTAGATATTGTAGATCTTGTTTCTTGGACTTTTCTTTGTGGTGAAGAGATAAGTGTGGAGAAGAAGCTGGTGATCTACTTGGGCTTTTGAAGAGGATCCTCTTTGAAGGGAGTTCCGGAGCAGCTAAAGCTTGGTACAGACATTCACTGAAGGGAGTTCAGTTGATTCTTTGAAGGGAGTTCGAAGAAAGTTCTCTGTCAAGTTTTTGCTGTAGATCTTAATTGGTTACTAATTGGTGTACATAGATTGATTTGATTATGCTTTCAATCTATATTCTGTATTTCTGATTGTAAGTTGTTTTTGTAAACTTTGTATTGAAGATTTCAGTTCTATAATAAATCTTCTTGAAAGATTACAAGTGTTTCATGTTCGTTCAATAATTGAGTTCATTGAATATAATGTTCTTTGATTACTGTAAGTAATTTGAAATAATCATTAGAGTAGCAAACCCACTTTCAGTTATTGCATTCGAATCAACACCTGTTATCAAGAGATCATCCACATAGACAAGGACAAGCAACAGTGAACCCTACTGATTTTTGTAGAACAAAGAAGTATCAGAAACTGAAACTGTAAATCCCCAAGTGATTAATGTGCTTTTTAAGGTGTCAAACTAAGCGCTTGGTGCTTGTTTTAGACCATAAAGAGATTTATTTAACTGACACACATAGTCTGGTTTGGAGGGATCTTCATATCCCTGTGGTTGCTGCATATACACCTTCTCTTTTAATTGACCATTCAAAAAGGCATTATTTACATCTATTTGTTGAATGTCCCAATAATAGGTTACAGATAAGGAGAAAACTATCCTTATAGTAGAAGCTTTTATGACTGGACTAAAAGTATTTTGAAAATCCAAACCTGGAGCCTGTTGAAAACCTCTTACCACCAGCCTAGCTTTGAATTTATCAAGGGATCCATCTTTGTTGTATTTGGTTATGAAGATCCATTTATTTGTGAGGATGTTCATATCAGGAGTACGGGGAACCAAGACATATGTTTTCTTCCTTATTAGTGCCATATTCTCATGATCCATGGCCTTTTTCCACTGAGGCAAACTAAGAGCCTGTTTGACAGTTCGAGGTTCCTCATACACCTGTTGTTGAGATGCTGTAACAAGGAAAACTTTGGGTTGGATGACCCTGAGGTAAAGGTGGAGGAGAAGGAGAGATATGTGGAGTAGGAATGACTACTTCTTCTATAGTTAAAGAAGCAGCATTTGGAACAGGTGGCTCAGGAGCAATGCTTGCTGTGGAAGATGACTCATTTGATTGTTCACCAGTATGATGAGAAGAAGATGAGACAGATGGAGTAGTGTGTTGAGCATCTGAAGTGAGACTTATGGAACCAAACTGAATTGGAGGAAAGTTATCAGATGTAGACACAGTAGGAATAACAAATGCTGGTGCAAGCAAATTGTTGTAATATGCCTTATTTAGTGGAGTAGAAAATAGAGTAGAATAGGGAAACTCTTTTTCATTAAAATTGACACTTCTTGCAATGTAGATTCGACCTGAGGAGTGTAAACATCTATAGCCTTTATGGAAAGGACTATAGCCAAGGAAGACACATTTTGATGTCTTGAATTGAAACTTATGTTGATTGTAAGGTCTGAGGAATGGAAAACAGGCACATCCAAAGGTTTTCAGAAAATTATAGTCTGGTATGGTACCATAGAGACACTGGAAAGGAGATTTGTAGTCATTTACAACTGTTGGTAACCTGTTTATGAGATAGACAGCAGACACACATGCATCCCACCAGAAAGTTAATGGCATTTTGGCTTGAGCTAACAATTTTAAACCCATTTCAGTAACATGCCTATGTTTTCTCTCTACTCTACCTTGTTGTTGGTGAGTATGAGGACAAGGATGCCTAAACAAGATGCCTAATTTTTGTAAAAGTGGTTGTAACTTTCTGTACTCCCCACCCCAATCAGTTTGTAGGCCCTTTATAGTGGTATCAAACTGTTTTTCTACAAAGGTTCTGAAGGTTAAAAAAATGGGAAAGGCATCAGTTTTGTTCTTCATTGGATAAATCCAGCTATATTTGGTAAAATCATCTACAAACAGTATATAAAACTTGTATCCTTTAGCAGTGACATTTGGGGAAGGACCCCAAACATCTGAATGAATAAGTTGTAATGGCTGAGTAGTTTTTAGAGAAGAACTACTGAAATGCATTAAATGATTTTTCCCAAATTAACTGGCATCACAGAATGTTAAATCAGATTTAGAAAACTTTTTATTTATTGATTTGAGAACCTTTGTAAGGATTACAGAGGAAGGATGGCCAAGTCTATTGTGCCAAAGTGTAGCAATACATTTTGAATTGTTACATGAAACAGAAGATGAATGAGAAGAATTACAATCTGTTTTATTTGAGGCATTGGAAGTACTTAAATGCACAGTAGGTGGATGCAGTGAGGAAATGACTCGAGAAGAGGCAATGGATGAATGACTGGATGATGGAAAAGATAGCTTGTATAGACCTTGATTAAGAATGCCTTGCAGAAGGACCTGTCTCGTGATCTTATCAATGAAAAAACATAGATTAGTATCAAATTCAATGACAACATTGTTGTCTGCACAGAATTGAGAAATGCTAATAAGGTTTTTATGAATAGCAGGGACATGTAAGACACTTTTTAGAACCAAGATTTTAGAACAAGGAAGAAAGCTATTTCCAATGGCAGAGATGAAAAGTGAAGCACCATTACCTACAGTCAATTTTCCTTTCCCTTTGTAGTCGATTTTATCAGTGAGCACAGCAGCATTAACAGTGACATGGTGGGAGGCACCACTATTCAGGTACCATTGTGGATCGTTCACTGTTGAAGCAGTAGCCAACATAGCCTGTGGTTCCTCAGGAGGTGACTCAGGTGGATTCGAACTACCTTCTCCTTGGTAGCTTAGATCAAATCGATGATAACATTTTAAAGCTGTGTGTCCAGCTTGACCACAGACTTGGCAAACAGGACGATTTCCTCCACGAGTGTTGAAGTTTCGACCTCCACGTCCTCTAGCAGAGCCACGACCACGACTGTTATTGTTGGAATTGTATGGTGGTGGAGGTCCTTTTTTGTTTGCAACAGCATAGTTTGCAGTTGGATTTTGCAGATCTAAAGCAGCAATGGATGACATTTGTTCGATCCTTAGTTCTTGAGTTTGGAGCAAGAACTGAACATCTTGTAATGTGATTGTTTCTTTGGAGGTTAGAGTGACAATGGCTGAATCATACTCGCTGCCTAGTCCTCCAAGAATGTATAAGATCAGCTCATCATCTGTGATTGGATGGCCAGCAGCCATCAAAGCATCACCGAGACACCTCATTTTGAGGATGTATTCATCAATAGGTGTAGATCCTTTCTTTGTTGATTGAAGCAGGCCTCGAAGTTGCAGAATTCGTGCTCTAGAAGTGTTTGAGAAAAGTTGTAGAAGAACGTGCCAGAGTTCTGCAGAAGACTCACACCGTGCAACATGGCCAAGCATGCCTTCAGAGATCGAATTGAACAACCAACTCAATATAAACTGATCTAGACGCAACCAATCAGCTAATTCTGGATTTGGAAGGAATCTTGATTCATCAGATGGATCGATTATGGTGGCAGGAGGTCGTGGACGAGTGCCAGTAAGAAATCCTTCTAGCTGATGTGCACGGACAGTAGACAGAACCTGTGATCGCCAGTAGAAGAAGTTGTTTCGATCGAGACGGAGATTGAGAGGCATGATGTGATTTGGAATCACTTGCACAGCAGGAACATGAAGAGCATTGGTGGTAGCGGAAAAGGAGGAGCCCTCAGGCCTAAGACCAGCAGCAGAGGAAGACGCCATGAGAGACTGCTTCAAGAACTCGATGCAAGCAAAGAAAGGAAAAAAAATGAACCAAAAAGCACTGATACCAAGTTGAGATTGATGAAATGAGCTGTGTTTAATTCACAAGCTCTTTGTGATATTTATAGATAAGCAAAACAATACATCAATCATAACACTACAAGAAATCTGATCTTTACCTACCAATATTTTACCTACCAATATATATTGGTAGGGAAAGTAGGGTTTTGCCTACCAATATTTATTGGTAGATAATATTAGTAGGTAAATGCTAGTCCATTATATTATATTTCGGAACATAGCTTTACCTACCAATAATATTAGTAGGTAATGATCTTTACTTACATATATTATGGAGGGAAATTTTTTAACCATTCCCGCTCAATTTTCTCCCTATTTTTTATTTTCATTATATTATTTTATTATTATAAATGCTTATTTGGAAGCTTATGTGGAGTAAATAATATGATGTGTACACAATATATAACATGTGGCATGCCACGTGTATACATAGTTGGAATAAATATAAATAACATATATTTGAGTATTTATTTCAGCCACACAAGATGATTTTAATTTAAATAAAAAAGAAATTGTGTAATCTGAAACATAAAGCTTCTCTTTTCCTCTATCTTCCCTGAAGCCCTCTTTCTCTCTCTCTGACTACTGTGTTGCCTCTGCCAGGCCCGAACGGCCATCGTCCCATCGCCGGAGCCGTACACGCACCAGCCCAATCGAACCGTCGGCCCTCGAAACGTTGACCCCCACGAGATCACCACCATACGCGCTGCCTAGGGCTATCAACCAATGGTCCGAAGCCGTCCGCCTCTTGCACTTTCTGGTGAGATTCCGACTAGCCCGAGCCTCTAGTTTGAAGAAGGGCACGGGGAAGAGGTGTAGGTCTGGGCTCGTGGTCTTCTTCGTCTCAGATGCGGGCTCAATGGCGGGGATGGGGATCTACGTACGTTGTGGGGACTTTGGGGAACAGCTGGGTTTGATCTCTCTCTCCCACTTACACTCACGGTAACTCACCTCTCTCCCATGGTATCTCTCTGTGTTGTTATATGTATATATGATATATATATATATATGTATATATTGCTGCTGAAAGTAATATAGTTGATAGCATAAAAATTAGAGTTGTTGCTATTTTTTTTATTATGCATTCAAGTTGTTTGATAAAATGCCAAAAGAATATGCTTTTGTTGAATGTCAACACTATATATTATTTGGTGAACAACTTAGAGAATCCTTCTGCCTCCATAATAGGGGAATTGTCGTGGTGGTACTCGATGCCCTGACAAGGTTTTCATCTTGGTACCCTTTGGCTCTTCTCTTTGAATTATTGAACATTGTTTCTGGATGTTTGTAATACCTTCTTTAGCGTGTTTTGAGCTGCAAATCCCAAATTTTGTTTTTTGTTGGATTTCTTAATAAAAAGCAGAGTGGAAAATATGAATATCCCACATCCCTGTTTACTTTATTGCAAATTTTCATTCAATATCTTGTTTTCATGTCTTTTGTTTTTGTGCTACTTTATATGGGCACTACGTTGGGGGATAAGTTTTGGTTAGCAAAATTAATTTTTTATTCATGTGTGGCTGTTGCTTATTGAGTATGTTATGTTTCAGACAACAATGGGTTCGAGAAGAAGATTTGGCGAAGGACTTAAAGCTGCACTCAAAGCAGCTTCGAAGAACTTTGCGGTTTTTCGAAGAAGAAAAATTGGTTACCCGAGATCATAGAAGAGAGGTTAGTTATGCATATGCTTATTGGTTATTTTCGATGATTTGGCACACGACCTTTGCATTAGCCTCTACAAATAATACTACTTCGAATATGATTTTAATGTGAAGGTTGTAGGGAAGCAGAATGCTTGGAGTTTTTTTTATTATGCATTCAAGTTGTTTGATAAAATGCCAAAAGAATATGCTTTTGTTGAATGTCTACACTATATATTATTTGGTGAACAACTTAGAGAATCCTTCTGCCTCCATAATAGGGGAATTGCCGTGGTGGTACTCGATGCCCTGACAAGGTTTTCATCTTGGTACCCTTTGGCTCTTCTCTTTGAATTATTGAACATTGTTTCTGGATGTTTGTAATACCTTCTTTAGCGTGTTTTGAGTTGCAAATCCCAAATTTTGTTTTTTGTTGGATTTCTTAATAAAAAGCAGAGTGGAAAATATGAATATCCCACATCCCTGTTTACTTTATTGCAAATTTTCATTCAATATCTTGTTTTCATGTCTTTTGTTTTTGTGCTACTTTATATGGGCACTACGTTGGGGGATAAGTTTTGGTTAGCAAAATTATTTTTTTATTCACGTGTGGCTGTTGCTTATTGAGTATGTTATGTTTCAGGCGACAATGGGTTTGAGAAGAAGATTTGGCGAAGGACTTAAAGCTGCACTCAAAGCAGCTTCGAAGAACTTTGCGGTTTTTCGAAGAAGAAAAATGTGTTACCCGAGATCATAGAAGAGAGGTTAGTTATGCATATGCTTATTGGTTATTTTCGATGATTTGGCACACGACCTTTGCATTAGCCTCTACAAATAATACTACTTCGAATATGATTTTAATGTGAAGGTTGTAGGGAAGCAGAATGCTTGGAGTTTTAATGACTAGATAGGTTATTAAGTTTACATATATTAACATCAGATATCTACATAAGACTAGGTACCTATTTGTTCTAAATTCTATGTGGTTGAGTTCTTACTTCTTAGTTTTGATTGGCAGTTTAGTTTTTCAGGATCAATCATGTTGAATAGATTATTAGTTTGTTCAAGTTTATTTGTAGCAGGGCCTCATACTCAGTTATTGAGAAAATGATAATCTTAATTACGTTGTTAACAAACTTGTATAAGTGGTTTTCTTACTCTCTGTGTATCCATCAATAAGAAATGTATAATTAATAAGTTCTGAAATTTAAGAAATTAAGATTTTACCCAAGAGAGTTAGCTCAAATGGTCAAGCATGCAGTTTGCTCCCACAAGGTCTGAGGCTCGAGTCCCTCCCGGGCAACTACATAAACATTGGTATAATTTTCTGGTCTCCAAATATTATAGGGTTAGGTGGGGATCCTAGTTTTGGGAAAAAAAAGATCAAGAATGTAAAGTTACTTTTAGGCATACCAGTTATGTACAATTTAGAAATGATTTTGGTAACGGAGATTATTACAATGCAAAGTTGATTCTTTCTTTGTTGATATAAAAAAGACTTTTTCCATGATAAAAGAATGGGCTAAACATCATAAACCTTTTATCACTCTGAGATAAAATAATGGATTTTGTAAATATTGATTAGATCAAGCTGGTTGTAGGATTGTTTTTCTTTATGTGGATCCCATTGTCTCCTTGCTCATCTGGATCAAGGAAAAAGATGCAATAATAGACGTGAAGCTTAGGAGATAGTTGGTTTTGTATTTTGAAAACAATATTTTTAAATACTCGTTTGAAATATTATGATTTGAAAGTGCTGTTTAAAAAGTAAAATTATGTGTTTTTAAATTTTGACTGGTTAGATAAAATAGAGTAAATGATTTAGTTATGTTTATTTTTTATTTTTATTACCAAATTATTTGTATTATTAATCATCGATAAAATACAAGGGTGAAAAAGTTCACCCAGCACCAAACAACAAAAACAAAATTATATTATCTACAGATTGATGCCCATGTTGGTAGTGTAAATGATCTTGCATTCTGTAAACCATCCATGCAACTATGTGCTATAACCTGTGGTGATGACAAGACCATTAAGGTTGGTTAGAAAAGAAAGAAAAAAACAGATTATTTCGTTGGCTGTGGTAAAATTTGCTTTATTTAAAGGTTTTATGGATCCTATATATAGGTGTGGAATGTGGCTACTGGTGCAAAGCTGTATACCTTTGAAGGCCATGCTGCTCCTGTTCATTCAGTGTGTCCTCATAACAAGGGGAGTGTTCATGTAAGGAGGACTTAATTAGATTGTTGTTTTTGGGTTTGATTTTCCCCATGTGTCTTGCTCAGTTGGCTCATTTACTATCAGTTTATTTAAAGAACTGCTCTTGACTTTTATTCCTCAGTTTGTCTTTTCAACATCGGTAGATGGGAAAATAAAAGCATGGTTATATGACCAGGAGCGATCTAGAGTTGATTATGATGCTCCTGGTCGATCATGCACAACGATGGCTTATAGTACAGATGGAAAGAGGTTGATCTATTAAAATGTTAGTTCATTTAAATGGTTTTAAAAATTGGTAATTCGATGTTTACTTGCATAAACATTTTTTGTAGACTTTTCTCATGCGGGACAAGCAGATATGGGGAATCTTATGTTGTTGAATGGAATGAAGTTGAAGGTATTGTAAAGAGAACCTACCAAGGGTTTTGTTAAACCTTCTTCAGGTATTATTCAGTTTGACACAACCAAGAACCGGTTCTTGGCTGTTGGAGATGACTTTGCTATCAAAGTGTGGGATATGGATAGTGTCAACTTGTTGACTATGCTGAGGGATACTTACCAGTAAGTTTTTCTTTTCATGAAATTTGTATATTTGAAACTTTTCTTAGCTGGTATTATTATTGATATATTTATTGTATCAACTCTTCTGTTATTAAGGCGAGTCCACGTATCCGCTTCAACAAGGAGGGATCACTATTAGCAGTTTCTGCAAAGGAAAATATAAAGATCTTAGCAACAGTAGATGGTCTTCACTTGATGCGAACATATGAAAGTCATTCTCTACTGGCCTCGAGAGTTGCATCTGAAACTACGATGCAAATTTAAGAGTCGCCATCTATTTCAGTTCGGGAGTCACAAGATGATTCTTAGTTTATTTACATTAATTTACTAAGGAATGAACTTTATGAAGTTTTTTTTATTTTGGTAGGGGTAACCTTAAAATGATAACTTTATGACTTATTTTAGTATTGAACATTATAAAGAATTTTAGCATTAAACATTTTATTATTGAATGGTTTTTTTCTAGTTTATTTCTAATATATAACATTTATAAATAACTGTTATTATCTTTTACCTACACATAACCATTAAATTTGAACAAAATATAAATTGTGTAACAAACTAATAAAATAATGCTATGTGGGCAAATAAAATGACACCACGTAGGATGCCACATATGATGCCACGCAGAATGCCATGCAGGATGCCACGTAGGATGCCACATATGATGCCACATCATCAGACACGTAAAACTACAAAAACCATGTCATCAAACACGTCATCTGATGACTCATCAATTGATTTATAACTTAGTGGGGTCCACTGATTCTTTTACCTACCAGTGTTAATAAGTGTAGGTAAAGACTCTTTCCCCACTAACTTTTACCTACCAATCTCTACCAATTCAATATTGGTAGGTAAACTATATTACCTACCATTAGGCTAGTTTTACCTACACTTACAATTGGTAGGTAAAGACCCCATTTTCTTGTAGTGTAACAGAATTCTGTTATAGCAAAAAAGAGAGCTGTGAAAGAGTAACAACTCTTCCTAACTGCACAGCTCTATAACTTAATAACTAACTGAAAAATGACAGCCTGTACTAACTAACAACCTTCACTAATAAGAGGCACCTTCAAATTCTAAAGTTTCTTCCACAAAGCTGAATTATCCACCCTTATTCCATTGTTCTTCCCAATCTGAATCATTTTATAAGCAAATTTCACACTATAAAAACCGGACCTTTCCCCCACTCAACTCCATCTATCATCATTTAAATTCTCATTCAACGGAATGCTATTAATCAAAATCCTATCCCACTCAGTAAATAAATCATTAAGCACATCTTTATCCCATTGACGCAAGCCAGGAAGCAACAAACTCGCAAATTTCTTCCTTTCCAAACCCAGATGTAATGAAGAATCAAAAGGGTTGACCTCATCAGGTAACAATGGGTCAGGCAAAATGTCTACATTACAACCACTCCCTACACACATGTGAGCCCCACTTCTAACCAAAGATTGAGACTCCCATATTGTAACATCTAAATTTCCCTAATAGGGCTTAGTGCGCCTTGATTAGGGGGCTAGGAGAGCAATAATTGAATTAATTATGTGTTTATGTGATTATATGCATGGTTATATGAATTATGTGAGTTATATTATAATATGACTAGGTTTGCACGTTTAGGTGTATTAAGCATGCAGTGGGCTTGTTTCTTATTAGAAAAACATTTTCGTAATTTTTACCCATTGCAGGCATATTTTTTAATATATGAGTTTAATGATTGAGTCCACATTATTATGTGGATATATTTGGGTTATTCAGCACGAGAGGATCCTAGTGAGCCAGTTAGCGGTTTAGTTACAACGGGGTCAAATACCCGGCTCGGGGTGAGCCTTGGGGTATTATAGTAATTTAATGCATTATCGGGTTCTATCGGGTAATCGGAAATCATTTGATGAGTATTTGGGTATAATGGAGTTAATTGAGAAATTATGAGGTAATTTGAGGATTAGTGAGAAATGGTGGTGTACGTCTTGAAATTCAGCACGAGTCTTTTAGACAGCTCGGATACAGCTGTCTAGCCCAGAACTATAATAGATGACCCACAAGTTCACCTTTCCTCTGTAAAGATAGTGCGATTCCCTAGGTAAATAACATGAGCCGATGAGTACAAAGCAATAGGCACGAGCTAGGAACACTTATGAAGCATGGCATCTGAGACACGACCTGATGCTACGTGATAACTCTACAAAATAGAGTTATTTTACCACTTTTTATGTGCTAATTGTTGCTTAAATCTTGAGTTTTTAATTGATTTATTAAGTTTTTAAGTAATTTTGAATTTATTGGGTTTATTTTGATTTTATATGTTTTTGTGTGTTTTTATAGTTATTTTGTTGTAAAATGATGTAGTTAATTATTTGAATTATTGTAGTTGAATTTGAGGTAAAAAAATGTTGTATTATTAAATTTAAATGTTAAATATAAATTGAGTTATAATTAATGTTTTCAAATAATTAAATTGATTTATTTTATAGTTGAAAATATTTTATTATGATTTAGTTTATGTTTATTTTGTAGGAAAGTTGTTGCAATTTTGGGCTTTGAAAAGTAAGGAAAAGAAGGAAGAAAGGTGGCATTTTTGAGAAAAAAGAAATGAAATGTTGGTATTTTTGAATACTTTCAGCCAGCCCAAGCAAGGCCCAAGCTTATGCCCAAGCTTCAATCCTTCCTCTTCAATCAATTCGTTCAAGCTTCCTTCAGCACTATCTTTTGGCTATCACATGCCCAGCCGTGTACTCCTCTGCCCACATTGCTGCCTTCAGTCACTTGGCCTCCTGCCAGCCGAAGCCACCCAAAGCATGCCACAAAGTATTATTTTCTTGAGCCCATAAAAAAGCAAAATGTACCATTTGTCCCCTATGTCTAAAAATACCACATTTTTACCTCACTTTCTATACTTTTTACCCAAAAACATAATTATTACACCCTATAATTTATCCCTATTTGCCATTTTATAATTAATTCAATTAATTTAATCAATTTAATTAATTTGAATTGATTATTTTAATCATCATTTTTTGGCTATAAATAAGAGATTTGTGGTCCATTTTTAGAGGGAGGTTACTCTACACAAAGTTTCTACACATTCAAAACCTCTCAATTCTCTTCATCTTCTTCTTCTTTTTATTTTTTTCTATGTATTTTTAGAGGAAAAATTTGGAGGTTCATCCTCCAAATTTTCCTATTTATGTTTGTAATTTTTAGTTTGTATTTGTTATTCTAGCTATGTGTTTCTAATCTTTTTAAGATTATTAAGGTGATGATGAAACAATTTGTAACTAGATAGTGTTTATTTTGTATGTTGATTTCCCATTTTGTGCAACAAAGTTTATGGAATTTTCTTCTTCAAATATCTTCTTTCATCTTAAATATCATGTATTTTGGATTGTTAGCACATATTTAAACTTTGTTCTTCATTAGTGCAAATACATAATATTCTTTGTGTAAGATGTGTCATTAAATTGTACACATCCATGCTTACAACAAAAATATTATGTTTTGCCTTATAAATAATGTTCATTGATTTATTTGTTATTTCATTAGATTGATTTACACTAAATGCTTTGAAATTATAATTTTGAAAAGTGAAGAAAAATCCTATCTTTTTATAAATAATTTGTGCTTAAAGTTATAAATCTATTTAAAAAATGATAGTTTGATTTATTTTAACTATCACTAAAACTTTGGAATCAATGTACTTATAAATATTATTGAACTTATATTTTGTAGATTCTAATCCTTAATAATCTTATTTTACCATCTTCATTTCTATTATTAATTTATATCTATATATATTGTCTTTTATTTATATATATTGTCTTTTATTTATTTATATATATTGTCTTCAATTTCTATACTATTGTCTTTTATTTTATTTTTATTGTTACAAATTTGCATCAATATTTGGATCTAGGTTAGAATTTATTAATTTTGGTTTAAAATAGTTTCATTTTCGATTTTAGTCAACTCCTTTGGGTTCGATCTCGTGCTTACACGAAAACTATTCTATAAATACGATTCGTGCGCTTGCGAGTATAAATATTTAAAACATACCCGTTTTGGGTCCATCAAGTCGATGAGTACAAAGCAATAGGCACGAGCTAGGAACACTTATGAAGCATGGCATCTGAGACACGACCTGATGCTATGCTCAGCTCGGGGTACGCTAATGATCTGCCATGTCCATGGATCTTTATAAATCTGGATACGTTATGTAAACGTGCGTGATCAGACATCACATATCCGTTTATCCCTGAATTTCTGAACACGTAATATAATCGTGCATGATCAGACATCACATGTCCGATAATGCCAGACGACCCATGATCAGTTTCACCTAATGATTAGACCATACCTTAATATAAATTGTAATATTCATCATTGGTGCGAGACAGGTCACATGAGGAATCAATATTCACGTGATGACCCCAACGTCTACCAAGGGATCGTTTTTCTATAAATACTGAGACCTTGGATAGGGGGAGAGGTTGGTTTTTCTCTGTAAGGCAAATACTCTGTCAAAATATAGAGAGATATACAGTAATAATATAGACTCGTGGACTAGGGAGATTTTAACCTCCGAACCACGTAAAAAGGAACGAGTGTTCTTGATATTTCATTTCTAGCATTTTTAAGTATCATTTTTCTTATTACGGTTTATCATTAAGCACTAATCTATCCCAGCTATTTACATAATTCACTGTTGGCAAAAAACCGCATCAACAGTTTGGTGCTTTCATTGAGAGCTACAGATTAGTGCTATTGTGAAAGATTCAGATCAAAGTTCATCATGGTGTTTACTCACTTGAGACATGGTAATGAGACGGATCAGCCTGGTGGGCAGGAGGCTCACCATACTGCTGTTTCCGATGGACAAAACCCTGAAGTCCAACAGCGGTCGGGAAAACAACCGATAGGCCACGGTGACACCGGAAGTTCAGCGTCATTACCGTCGAACCCGAACCCAAATTATTTGACTAGCTTGGTTAGCTAGTAAAATGCACGTTTTAAACTCACTTAGTAACGACTCTAAGGTAGTAGGGAATTACACTATCTTTCTCTCAGAATTCTCTCAGTCTCCAAATTCCCCTCCCTTGAGCCTTTTGATTCATATATGTAGGCTCAAGAAGGTTACATGGGCCAATGGGCCTTAATTACAATTAAGACTTGCGTGTCTGGATAAATAAAGAAAATACAATAAATGCATAATTACAAGATTGCAGATCTGAAGGAAATAAATGAATATAATGCGACCAGGCTAGTCGCACATAAGTATGATGTATGATAAACCAACAGTCTTCAGGTCGATGGCCGAGCAGGATACACTTCCTAAAAATAGCCACGTGCCTCCCACGTGTAGATCAATCCTGCCATGTCATCAGGTACGTAGTCCGTTTTTGGGTAAACAAATATTAATATTGGTCATTGTTAATAAATTTTAAAGCCCCGCCAACGAGAAGAAAGGGTCGTGACCTTGCTAGTAATAATATTATTGAAGAACGAAGGAAAAAAGCCGATAAACCATTGGGTCTAGAGCTTGATCCTGTGACGAACAAAGTGGTTGGGCTGGAGGACCAAGCTTTTATTCGCATGTTAGGCACTCAAGTTGCAATGTTGTGTTTGGGACATTACTTGGATTTTGCTGATTTACCTCAATAGTTTAAAGATCAAGTGCTTGATTGTATGAGGGTAAAAATGACAAATTTTATGCTCTACATTATTTATTGGCATTATTTACAAAGTCATCTAAAATGTTTTTTTCTTAATGCAATATTACTATAATATAGACGGTCATCCACAACTTGAGTCAGTTCTGGCAACTGTCTATAAGGAGATAAGCGAAAGATTTCGTGAGAGAAAGACCATCAAACATAGGCACTTAAAAAATCATTATGCGAGACCAGAAGATTGGGAGAATGTCCTCTCTAAGCCACCTGACCATTGCACTAAGGAGACATGGAAGGATATTTGTGAGTTATTTTTTAGCGAAATATTTTTGGCTCGCTCCGCCAAAAACCAAGCAAACAGAAAACAAATGAAGTATGTAACAACACAAGGCACAGAATCGTTGGCAGCTTAGCGTCACAAATATGTAAGTGAAGATGCTAATTTAATCTTACAAAATAACACATTCTAAAACACTTTGTTTACATTTGTATAGGAGCACCCAAATACGCATGTTGATGATACTTGGAGGGATGCTCATATGAAAAAATTGACAAAAACTTTTGTCAACAAGGTAGCTCAACAAGATTATGTAAGTGAATATTATTGTGTTCTCATATTCGAAAAATTATCTTAGTTTTTTGTTTCTAATGTTTTCTTTATACAAGAAAAAATGGCGGTAGAGCTTCAGAGGTCACAGCTTGGTAGGCAGTTGTCTGAGTGAAGGGTCTGGTAATGAATCTGGCGTTGATTCGTCTCCGGTCGATCAATATGAGATACTAAGTAAAATACTCGGGGAAATATTTGACTACCAAAGAGGAGTGGATTATAGGGTGAAAGGGAAAGTGAGAAAGTCAACCTCCAACTCTACAAATCAAAGTCAGTCCCAAGCACATATTGTTCCTTCGCCTCATGAAGATATGACTACTTTGGCTCTGATGATGAAGGCAATGCGTGAGACGATTCAGATGGTGACACCTCAGCAACCCAGTAATCTGTATAAATCACAGTTTGACAACTTTCTAGAGAGGTATTTGCCATCACAAATCTGAAGGTGGTACGTCTTAGCAGCCATTTGTTAGACATGGTGAGTTTTGGGGCGGGTCGCTGCAACAAGAGCAACCTTTTTATCCACCCCGATAAGCCACAACCTCAGGATCAGTATAGGGACCTCATGGTTGGATGATCTTCACAACAACCTTATATTTCTTCACCGCCACAGACACAACCACTAGTACCGCCACAGCCACAGCCATAGCAAAATTTTGAAAATGAGAATAATTACCAAATTGACTTTAATGATTATATTTAGTTATTAGTTTATGTATTTTGATTAAATTAACCATGTATTTATTCTTAATGACAATAGCGATATTAGTTAGTTTGATAAAAATTAAAATTATGTATTAATTTTAATGTTAGTTATGTTTAAATTAATTAATTGATTATTTTATTAAAATTTATCATGAAATAGTTTTAAAAATATTTAAATTTAATAAATATTAATTTATTTTAAATTAATATTAAAAAGTATAATAAAAAATTATTACCGACGGACCCCATGGCTAATATTTGTGCCTCTAACACATGTATTAACGACCCTAATAATATATTATTAGCAGCAGTTATGTCAGTCCGCCGCTAATAAGTATTATTAGCGGCTATTAATTACCAGCGGGGTAGTAGCAGCGGAACCCCGCTGGTAATTGGTATTGGCAGCGGACCTTACCACCGCTAATACCTTTAATGTTGTAGTGTAAGATCATTTTTTTATATTTCAACTTAATATTAACATATTCACACCAAAGTTAATTCATAGTCAAAGAAAAGATCAGAAAAAAGAAAAATTATCATTGTCAAATCTAACTATATATAACCCCTAGAATGTTAGAGAATATAACTTAAACGCATGCAAAGCAAAATTTATTTAATTGCTTCAAATGATATAACAATATATAAATCCTCATTTAAGTTTTTTTTTTTTACTTTATCGTTATTGTGCTTTTTTAAACCTTTTTATAATTAATAAGTTTTACTAACTAAGACTAAAAATAAAAAATTAATTTGTGTCATCTACATAAATTGTTTATCTCTTCCCAGTCTCATTATTCAAAATTTGACAGGACATCTATTTATTTTATTTCGCTACATATTTATTCGAAATTATATTTATATAGGTATCACTACAAAAAAGATGACTTTTGCCGGCAAAACCCCCGGTAAAAGTTGACTTTTGCCGGCAAAACCCCAGGCAAAAGTTGACTTTTTTAGTAGCGCATTTTTGCGCCGGTAAAGGTGTATATGTGAAGTTAAGATTGAAACTTTTTGCCGACGTAATTTTGCGCCGGTAAAAGTATTTTTAAAATAATAATTTTGATTAAATTACTAATATTATTTTCAATATATTAATATTAATTAATAATTTTTAATTTTAATATATTAATAATTATTTTATTTTTTAGTAATATTATTTAATTAGAAATAAAATTAAAATTAAAATTAAAATTTTATAAATAAATAAATAAAAAATTACAACTATTAATATTTATTGTCTCCACCAAACATGAAAATATAAAATTAATTTAGTAAAATAAATGTCTCATAAATTAAATTTTAAATAAATAGAAAAAAAGTTCTACAAATGAGTACTGCCCGCCTCATCATTCCCGCCCCCGTCAGCATCATCGTCCTCGTCCGAATCCTGGTTTGGTAAGTCAACAGTAAAACCAGGAACCAATTCACCAACCTGTTTCAACAAAGCACTGAGCAGGAGATCTTGACGCCGTTGACGACTCTCAAGTTTAGTAGTATGCTTCTTTAGGTTATGATTTTCTAGCATAATGTCCTGATTTTGTTGCAAAATGGTGTCCACTTCAGGTGGCAATTGCCCGGACATTTGAGAAGTTGACGAAGATGCTGCCCTCTTTGCGCCAATTGCCTTCAACCTAGGCAACCCCCCAAACCCTTTCTTATAACACGAGCGAGGTCCAAGGACATCCGTGACAATATCCATATCAGGCGGGAAATGACCGTTGACATTTTCGCCGACACAAGAAGCAGCAGATGATGCAAGGGCCGTATTCTGCGATGCTCGACCCTCGGTCATCTCATTCTGCACAATAAAAAGCACGTATTTCGAATTCCAATATAACATTATTTGAAAACCTAACTTATAAATTTTTAATATAACAACATATAAAATATAACTTTATTATCTATCTGCCAACATCCTATCATTAATGACTGCAGACCAGTGATTGAAAAAGAATGTAATTAATTTTGTTCCCGTATTAGGGAGCAAGTGGGCTAAAGTAAATTTGGTCATGAAAATCCATATCTGAATGACAGTCATGAAGATGTTGTTGATATATACAGTAAGTGCAGTTAATTCCATTAATGAGGAATTTACGTCTCCAAACATATATATCAACTACATTTGCATGTCTCTCATTCAGATATGGATTTTCATGACCAAATTTACTTTAGCCCGCAAGCTCCCTGATACGGGGACAACATTAGTTACATTCTTTTTTTATCTTAGTCCACAATCATTAATCATAAAAATATTGGCACATAGATTATAAAGATTTCATTGTTAAAAATTTAATTAATAATTAATAAATAATTACTAATTGACAACAACCAATTAATAATTAATATTTATTAATTATTTACTAAACTTTTTTAAAGTTAAATGATCATAAATTAGTTAAGGTTATGCAACTTACATGTTTTGTCGCCGCTGCATCACTAATCCATTTATCCTTCTTCTTGTGGAGGTGCTCGAATGTGTCGATCATGCTCGGGAGCTGGCCAGTAGATGGGTCCATCTAAAAAAGCAAATTATTTAAACATTGTGACATTTATAATATTTTCGTAAATATAATGATACAGGTTATTATAATTTACGTGATCATAAACATGGGCAACGATAGATTTGGAACCGTGTCCTCCTGGTATGGTCATTTTAGCTCGAGCTTCTTTATTTTTTTTTCGATATACGCTTCAAAAAGAAAACAGTACTCATTAATCTAAATTGTAATTTTATAATTAAAAATTAATGTAAAATCTACGGCATACCTGGTGAGAATCAGAAGCCCAAAAATCACATAGAATTTTCCAATCAGAAGAAGTAATCAACACAAAAGGTTTTGACTTCGCTCTCTCATTGTCCACCTCTCCTCCAACATCTACCCAGTGTTTCTTCATCGTGTGGCGCCAATCAGTCAGATGTTTTTGCATTTGTCTTACCATGGCATCGTTGATTACTAGATTGTCTTCTGGATAAATGAATTTTTCCTAAAATCACAATTAAAATTGGAATTTGTTAAAATATTATGAAGATAGACAAAATATTTAATAATGAGTCATTAAAGGTTCAAAAAATGCTTACAGATAGTCTCTTTCGAATAACTTCGATATTAGTTGGTTTTACTTGTTCCCAAGCTAGTGTAGTTGGTGGTACGGAGCTACGCAAATAACGAGCCATGGAATTGTTGAACCACTTGCCGTACTTTTGAATAGCTTTTCCAGTTTCTTCATCAAACTCTACTTTCAAATGACTAACTTTTTTGATGGCCAGCTCCTCGATATTGGCACCGTAATAAGCTCCCCTGCCTCTCTTGGAGCCACCACCTGTGTCATTACTTGTTTCGGCCATTCTACATTAAAATATTCATTAATTAACTAATTCAAATTATGTATGTCTGTTGTTTTTTGTTATAAAATTAACATTTATTCATTATGGTATTTCCAAACCTACCCTATTCCGACCTAGTAGATCCCTTGGAGATAGTAAGGAGTCATGTACTGCTCCTCAGTTTTTTAAAATGTTTCTCAAACATTTAAAAAAAATGAGGAGCAGTACATGAATACATTGGCTATCCCCAAGGCATCCACTAGGTGCATCACTATTATTTTTTGTTATAAAATTAATATTTTATTACTTATTGTCTTTCCCAACTTACCCTATTCCGACCTAGTGGATCCCTTGGAGATAGTAAGCAGTCATGTAGTCATTCTCATTTCTTCAAGATGTTTCTCAAACATCTTGAAAAAATGAGAACCACTACATGAATACATTAATTATCCCCAAGGCATCCACTAGGTGCATCACTATTGTTTTTTGTTATAAAATTAACATTTTATTACTTATTGTCTCTCCCAACCTACCCTATTCTAACCTAGTGGATCCCTTAGAGATATTGAGCAGACATGTGCTAATACCCATTTTTTCAAGATATTTCATCAAATATCTTGAAAAAATGAGTACCAAGACATGAATACATTGACTATCCCCAAGGCATCCACTAAGTGCATTACTATTGTTTTTTGCTATTGAATTAACATTTTATTACTCATTGTCTTTCCCAACCTACCCTATTCCGACCTAGTAGATCCCTTGGAGATAGTAAGCAGACATGTGCGACTATCCATTTTTTCAATATATTTCATCAAATATATTGAAAAAATGAGTACCAGTACATGAATACATTGACTATCCCCAAAGCATCCAATAGGTGCGTGTGTACCTATATCTGATACTATCATTAATTAATGATAATAAATAAAGTTTTTATTTGAATTAATTACATATCACTTTCCTCATCATCACTAACTACAACATCATTACGAACATCACTATCACTATCAACTAGAACATTATCGTCATCCTCATCGTCTTCATACTCGGCCAACGTGTCGTCTTCAAATTCAACTTCATCATCGACAACAAATTCATTTGAACCTTCGCCAACCAATCATCGACGTTGTGCACTTCAGTGGCATTGACATCAACCCGATTATACTGAAGATTATCAAAAATTGGAAGTTCTACCCACAACTGAAATGAAGAAAAATTAACTTCTTGCAATATTGGTATATCATTTGTGGTCTCAGTATCATCAACATCGGAATTTGAGAAATCTCATACATTCCTCGGAATGTATTCATTAACGAGCCTCCAATCATCCTCATTTTTCACATCTCGAAGATAATACACCAACTTCGCTTGAGATGCGAGAACGAAAAGATCATCTT